>NW_027187349.1:5789544-5796355 GCF_028583685.1 Petaurus breviceps papuanus
GTCCACCACAAAACCCCTCTTCTCAAATGGAGATTAGTTTCCAAACATAGGTAAAGTACCTTCATTTGTCAATCACAGAGCACAATAAGGTCAAAAGTTCCCCACCCCTGGATCACAATTGAATCTACCCCAGAGTTACATCAAGTTTAAACACAGCACTTAATACCCAAATGGAGGTCTTTTCTTCATCTTGACACGAGGCAAGTTCTCAGCAATCTTAGTTCCTGGGGAGACAAGGCTTAGCAAGGCCACAAGATACATTGCCAGTCCCTTCATGAATTTATCCTCTGTCTGTAGAACAGTCCTAGAACCCCTGAACACATCAGCAAAGCCCTCTCCCAGGATTTCTGTAAACATACAACAAGAAAATCCTTCTTCAGGGCTTCTGAACCAACAGAAAGGCTCCCAGACCCCTGCAACAACAGCACTGTCCTTCACCAGTGGACAGTATTCATTCTGTCTGCAGGACAGTCTCCAGACCCCTGCAACAACAGCACTGTCCCTCACCAGTGGACAGTATTCACTCTCTGTCTGCAGGACAGTCTCAGGGCTTCTTAGCGAACAGCCAGGTTCCAGGACTTCTTCAACAAAAGGACTGTCTTTCACCAGTGGACAAATCTGGCAAAACAACATCAAAACAGACAGACAAAGTACCAGCAAAACAGCCATGTCTCCTCAGTCCTTGGCAGCTCAGGGGGCAGGTCTCAAAAGTCCAGGACAATTCAAAGCGGCCACCAGCAATTCTCTTAGTCTCTCTCTCTCCACGAGGTGCTGCTTCCAAAAAGATCTTCTGCCTCTCTCTTAGTGTCTCTCCAAATCTACATCACCAGCTTCTCCCAGTTCAGGACTTTCTTTTCACATCAACAAGCCCATCCCACAGGTGGGATTAACAAACTCTGGGTTTTAACACAATCAATTTGAAAACCAAGCCAATACAGGGGAATCTTTAATTGCCATTACTATCACAGGTGGTAGGTGTAGAGAGAAGGGGGCCTATCTGAGAGATGTTATTAAGATAAAAATGACAAGATTTTACAACTAATAGGATTTGTAGGATAAGTAGTAGTGACGTATTCAGGTCATAATACTTAATGACAGAAACAATGGCAGTGCCTTAAATAGTAATAGGAAAGTATGAAAGACAGGTGGGTTTGGGGAGAAATATTGTTGTTTGTTGTTCATCCTTTGTTTTCAAAAAGCACCAATGACATCACAGGGTGATATCTTAACTCACCTGTGAATTAGATTTAAGGGAGGCAGAAATGTGTCACCATAAGTCTCTCTCTCTCTTCCAGAATCATCAAAGTCCAGCAAGACAAAAGTCAAGAAAACTGGCTACAACCCAGGACACAGCAGATGATGGCAACTTCAATGTCTGACCAAGCTCTAATAATGAGTTATTCTTCAGACAAATTAAATCTGAGGTGCCAATTCAAAATATATTACGCAGTATGTCACAAGGGATTGAAGCTTTAGTAAGACACTAGGGCTACATGTAAAAATTTGGGATATATCCTTGTAGAGTTGATAACAGAATCTATGGCGGCTGATGAAGTCACCAAATAAGAATGTAGGGGAAAAAGAAGCAGGCCCAGACTAGAGTTCAGTGGCACTTAGTAGGTACAGAATGATGATTCAGCAAAGAATGAGCACAAACAGCCAGACAGTTAGGAGGAAGAACAAAAGAAAGCAGTGTCATGAACACCCTCAAAGGAAAGGCAAAGAGACAGACACGTGCATATATCTATATATCTATACACACACATATATGAATACATACATACATATATTAATTAAGCACTTACTATGTATCAGACATCATGCTAAGGATACAAAAAAGAAAAAAAGTAGACTATTCTCACAGAGCTTATATTCTAAAAAATGAAGATAAAACATAAAGGAGATCTAGAAAGAGGTAAGAAAGCTGAGTGGGACATAATGGGTTAGAGAAAGTGGGTAGCAAGAAGCTGGTGTGAAAGCAAAGCTGTTGTGGAACTACAGAAGGTTGGAGGATGTGCTGGAACAGGATACAGAGCAAGGTAACTGGCTGTTTTCATAACATGGAGCTTCCAGGCAGAGATGTAACAATCACTGAGTCAGCTTCAGGGTACAGTTGTCTCCAGAGAGCCAAACAGAAAGAAGTATACAGTAAAGGAGGGCCCACAGTATTAAAGGCTTCAGAAAGGATGAATATTAAGAAAAAGCCACTGTATATGACAATTAGGAGACTGTTAAGTGATTTTGTAGAGAGTAGTTTCAGTTGAATGGAGACCAGATAGCAGAGGACAGAAGAGAATAAGATGAAAGGAAGTAAAGACACTGAGAACAGATAGTTTTCTCAAGGAGTTTGGCTGAAAAGGAGAGGAGAGATATAGGATGATAGCTACTGAGAACAACAGGATGTATTACCTTTTTAAGGCTGTGTGAGAATGGGTATTTTTTAGGCATCAGAGAAAAGGCCAGAATATAGAGAAAAAAAAATACTACTAGGAAGATAAAAGGGAAAGTAGTGGGGGTATTCCACTGGAGAAGATGGGAAAGAATAGATCAAGTGAACATCAAGTATTAAAATTGTAGCTCACTGAAAACAAAATAGAAGTTCATATGGTTGGTATAAAAAAGACATAGCACATTTACAATGATTTGTATATAAGAAACATTATAAATACTATCATCTAGGAGATGTAGGACGAGGAAAAGGATGTGGTCAGTCATGTGGTAAAAGCAAAGGATTTATCTACATAATGTAATAACATACCACACAGTGGGAAGACTCCCTATGGAGGAATTATGGGAGGATATATATATAGAAGAGTCACTCAAGATGAAAAGTCATGGATAAATTGCAATCTGTACTCACTGCACATCATGGAGATGAAAAGCCCCTTTAAAAAAAAACTGGATAGGGGCGGCCAGGTGGCTCAGCGAGTAAGAGCACTGGCTCCAGTGTCGGGATGACCTGGGGATCAAATCTGGGCTCAGATACTCCGCACCACACCCAGAAATAACTGGCTGTGTAACCTTGAGCAAGTTACTTAACCCTGACTGCTTAAAAAAAAAAACTGGGTGGGTAGACTTAATCATAAAAATGGCTGAAACTTATACAGGACCCTTAAGGTTTCTAAAGAACTTTATATATTTCACTTGATCCTCACAACTACTTGGTGATGTAAGCACGACAGGAATTATATCCATTTTACAGATGAGGAAACTGATGCCCAGCAAGGCTGTGACTTGTCAATGGTCACATAATTAGTAAGCATCTGAAGGAGATTTTTCATACAACTGTCTCTTATCTCAAAGTCTAGTAATTTATTTTTTTTCAATTCTAGTGCAAAAAACTTCTAATTCAAAGTACAAAATAGGAAAGTCATGTGTATTCAGCATTTTATTTGAAAGAACTCTGGAGGGCTTTAGTCGACTGTAAACTCAATATGAATCATTGATTTGATACAGTAACCCAACAGAGCTACTACAATCCCATATACTTGAGAAGCATAGTTTCTAGAAGGAGAATATTCAACCTTCCTATACATTTATATAATGATAGAAGTTTTGCAAAGCACTTTACAGATATCACCACATTTTATGCTCACTACAAGCATGTGAAGTAGGTGTTATTATAATTTCCATTTTAGAAATGAAGAAACAGAAGCAGACAAAAGTGAAGTGACTTGTTCAGGTTCACACGACTAGTAAGGGTCTGAGGCTAGACTTAAATTAGGTCTTTCTGACTCCTGGTCCAGCATTCAACATGCTCTTTCCTATTTGCCTCTACCATCTAGAGTAGTATACTTGTCTGGAGGTGTATCATTAATGATGCTTGCAGCTGCTGTGAGGGTGTAGACCAATAACACCAATAACACCAGCACACAGAAGGGCTGCTAGTACAGCTAGCTTTTCTAAAGGAAAGTCAGCTGCAAAAGGGTCAATAATATTATTTTAATTAAACACTGCAGATGGATAAGTAGAAAGAAGTAAGCATCCAAGAAAGAATCCAACAGACAGGGCTCCAACTGTCTAAACAAAGTAACAGATACATAGTCATTAGACCAGGGAGCACTAATATCTGGGTTCACAAAGGGGGGAGTGGGCTTAACAATGGCTACCCAAAGTCTAATCACAAAGACCTTGGGAGAACATTCTTCCGGTGAGTGAGCCCCAAGGCAATAATTCACTTCAGAATATATATACACTTTTGACTAAGCCTCAGAGACAGAAGGCATCACAACCCACAGTGACTCAGGGCCTAATTGGCTTAGTACCAAAAGGTATAAGAGCCTTCCCACAAACAAGCTTTCCTGTAAAAAAGCTTCCCCTTAGGTAAGTTCCTCTCCCAAAGGGCTCTATGGGACTCAGGATGTGTCAAAGCTGTGAACCAGGCCAGAGCTCAAAGCAGCAAGACATGTGTGATTGAAATACCTGTGGACCTTTAGAACTGGGAACATGGCTCCTGTTCCAAGGGGAAAAGGGAACACATGTAATAACATAGGCCTATTAATGGACAGGAAAGATCTGATATTCCATTAACCCTAAGGGGCCTTCATATTTCAGGAAGGATATTATGAAGACCTGAGATGGAAGGGAACTTGCGTATTATTTTGTCTAAAATCCCCCATTTTACAGTTGAGGAAACTGATGCCCAGGGAGAGATTTATCCATAGTCACAATGGAGGTAAGTTGCAGTGGTGGTATTTGATTACAGATTCTATCATTCCAAGTTCATTACCTTTCCCCTACACCATGCTGCCAGTAGTGTCCAGTGGAATGCTAGAAAGATAATTCAATGGAGAGGGCATGGGAAGACAATATAAATGCCCCCATGTTGGTACTGCCTTTCTATGAATAGCATCCCACCAAGTCACATCAAGAAATGGAGGAGCTGTTAGGGGGAAGGTCCAAGGTAACATCAGTAACACTGAGTCAGAAGGCATGTAGCTCTATGGAATATTGCCACAGAAAGAGAGGAACCATCATTTTTGCCAAAACCCTTCTCTCTTCTAAGTCCCTGCCTAGCTCTTAAAATTCTGCCTTTATAACATTTTGTTTAATTTCTGTAATCACAACTTAAACTACATCCTCTTTCACCAGATGAACACAGGAAAAGGGATGATCAGCATATGTTAAGGTTGCATCTTTGCCTCACATGAGTCCATAAAGCTGAATTTACAACCATTCTAAGGTATGATAATCAATATACAGAAGGAGCAAAACTCTGAAGCTAACATATTTTCTGTTAAAAAATACAAACACCAGTGTTTTACGGAGGGTACAATTCCTAAGGTTGAGGGGGAGGATGGTTTGGTAGAAGGGGGTTGGAAAATGTCTCTTATGTCAAAGTAAAGTATAAGGCAGGGAAGAAGGGAACAAATATTTATTAAGCCTCTTCCATATGCCAAGCACCATACTAAGCACTAACAAATAGTTCATTAGATCCTTGCAATAATCCTGTGTTAGGTGTTATTATACCGTGTTTCCCCGATAATAAGACCTATCCCGAAAATAAGCCCTCCCCTTACTGTGTAAGATTCCTCTAAAATAAGCCCTCCCCCGAAAATAAGCCCTATTGAGATTGCTACTGTAGTGAAGGTGATCCCCTGCGCTACACGCTACATTACGGTACCCTCTGTATGCACTGTCCCCCCCCCCGGGTGAAACGCACGCTGCGCTCCGAGCTGCATCCAATCGGAGCTGCAGCAGTGAGCACGTCATCCCGTTCTTGCCCAGTGATTTGCTTGCTGGCGCCATTGAGAGCAGTGCCGCGGAGGAGAGATGAGGCAGGACAACATAAGCCCTCCCCTGAAAATAAGCCCTCTGGTGTTTTTCTTTCCAAAAAAAAAATAATAATAAGACAGTGTCTTATTATCGGGAAAACACGGTAATACTCAATATACAGTTGAGGACACTGAGGCAGGAAGAGGCTAAATGACTTGCCTAGGATCACATAGGTAGTGTTTGAATTCAGATATCATGATTCCAGACCCATCACTCTACCCATTATGCCATCTAGAGTTGCCATACATAAAAATAAGTTTAACCAAAGGAAAGTACAGGACCTAGGCAATAATAACCTATTTCCAATTCTTGAGCTGAAAGAATTTTGTCTAATAGTGTTTAACCTGATAGATCAGTTGACATAAAAATACCCACCATGCCTAAGATATTTACTTATAAAAGGACTGGAAAATTAAAATCAAGATTTTCAAAGTGCTATGCCCAAAACAGGCACTTGTTAAAGGTTTGCTGAATAAAAAAAAGACTGAAAGAATGGTCAGTAAAAATTTCGATCTGAGGACGATGTATACACACATGAACTAATTTGGAAAAATAAATACCTGATTGACTTCCATTAAATATCTATTTAATAATTAGTTACTAGCAAATTATTTTTAAATAACATTTTCTGATGGAATTAAATTGACTTTTTTCAAGCCAGTTTTTATGTACACATAGCCTAGCTACAGAAAGTCCCCAAGTTGTAGTGCCTAGAACAAATGCTATTAATATCAATTAATTTTTGACATAACTGCCTTGCTCTAAGAAAATAACCAATTTTTCTTTGACATATTCTAATTTCCAGGAAATAGAATAATGATTTTGTGAGCTGCAAAAAAGAAACCCTGAAGGACTTTTTTTCTTCTTTCTGCCGAAGTTTCTGTGGCAACAGGGGTCAATATGGCAATAACTAAAGGCTCAAATGTCAAGCACAAAGAGTAGAGGCCAAACTCAGGCTCTGAGCTCTCTTTCTGTCTTTCTGTTTCTGTTCTCTCTCTCTCTCTCTCTCTCTCTCTCTCTCTCTCTCTCTCTCTCT
>NW_027187349.1:5796365-5886433 GCF_028583685.1 Petaurus breviceps papuanus
CTCTCTCTCTCTCTCTCTCTCTCTCTCTCTCTCTCTCTCTCTCTCTCCCTCTCTCTCTCAAATAATTATTTCTGAGCATTATCCATAGTCTAGGTTACTCTGTTGTTTCCTTGTAAAGAAAAAGGAATCCTTATAGAATTCTATTTGCATACTCCTTTTTATTGCTTTGGGACTTTGTAAACAAGTTTAGTACTTTATAACAAAATTTTCCAAGGTGTTAATAGTATCTGATAGTCCTAAATATATGACCCTTTGTGCTGTTCCCCAGGGACCCCAAAAGGTTAAGAAACTGCCTTTTTATAAAAATGTAAAAACTTGGCACCAAGACCCCATTCCACAATCTCAACCCTACATTCCACCTAATGGGAACTCAGCACTTTCTGATGATGGGATATAGATCCACATTCTTTTTCATAAGGATGGTTGTCTAGAAAGAGTAAAAATAGGTCTAACTGACTGGAATGGCAGAATGATCATGGATACAGTGGAAAGGGTAGGCTTGAGTTCATAATTTCCAAACAAATTAAGGAGGAAGGAAGGAAAGAAGGAAGGAACAAATAAATGAAAGAAGGAACAAAGGAAGGAACAAAGAAAAAAGAGATGTCATAAATAGGACATAGAATAACCTGAAACTTACACTGATCTGGAAAGATGCTAATAACAGGTATCAATGATGACCACATTATTTAGCAATTAGATACTGTGGCAGAAGCAATATAATATCTATTCTATGTAGGCTAAGCTGATCCTTTTAGGATGCATGGAGGTTATTTTTCTTCGTTTCTTCCTAAGGTATAGAGGACTCATTCCAGGAAGAGTTAAAGTTGGAAATTTCACATCCTCAATTTTTGTTGCCTATAAAAGAAAACTTTTTTTCTGGCTGTTTTCTCTGTTGATTGTCTTGTAGGATCTAAGTAGTATTCCAATTATCTTGTATCCTTGTAGTAGGACTGGAAATGTTACTTGTAGAAGGTAACATTTGAACCAAAAAAAAAGAAAGCCAGGGAAGCCAGGAAAAAGAAAGAGACTGCGTTCCAGATTTTGATTCAGTGTCAGGAAAATTTTGCTAAGAATCAGAGCTGTCAAAAAGGGAACAGAAGTACCAGATTCACTGGCACCACAGGTTTTACAATAGACTTCTCAAGAATATTATACAGGGCAATAGTGAGTAAATAACAGGTTCCACTAGATTACAATGGAAGTCAAAATCAACCTTGAATGTCTGCAACTGTAACACTTTTAGATTTTGAATTTTTAAAACTTTACTTCTAATTATGGAATAAAAGGTAAAAAAATAATTTATTAAGGACCTACTATGTGTCAGGAATAGGACTGCTAGGTGGCACCTATCTAGTGTTATATCTATCATTTACTAGCTCAAGATGTCGAAAACTGAACTCAGTATCTGTTGTCTCAAATCCAGCCCTCCTGCCTCTTCCCATAGGTGGCTTTAGGTATCCACTAGATAGAGCTGCATATGGGAAAAGGGGTGGATTTGTGGATCTAGTGGATAAATCACTGGGGTTGGAATCAGGAAGATTACTCTTTCTGAGTGCAAATCTGGCCTCAGACATTTACTAATTTTGTGACCCTGGGTGAGTCACTTAATACCATTTACCTCAGGTTCCTTATCTGTCAAATGAGCTGGAGAAGAAGATGGAATAACACATAGTATCTCTGTGAAGAAACACACAAAATGGGATCATGAAGAGACAGACATAATGGAAACTACCAAGCAACAACATGTTTGTTGTGCTAAGAACAAGAGATACAAAGAAAGGGAGAGGAAAAAAAATTCCTGTTCTTAAGCATCTCACATTCTAATAAGGGAGACAAAATCCAAACAACTATGTACAGACAAAAAATATGCAAGGTAACTTGGAAGTAATCCTAGAAAGAAAGCACTAACATTAAGGAGAAGAGGTTTCTTGCCAAAGATGGAATTTTAGTTGGGACATGAATGAGGCAAGAAAACCAAGAACTGAAGATGAAAATTCCAAAAACTGGGTCCAGACAATGAAAATATCCAGAGTTGGGAAGTCAGCATCACTGGATTACAAAGTATGATGAAGAAGGCTAGAGGGTGTAAGGAACTAGGATATGCAAGGCTTTTAAAGCTAAGCATATGGACTCATATTTGATCCTAGCAGTAATAGGGGGCTTTTAGAGTTTATGATAAGACTTCCTTTGCTTTAGAAGGTGACAGCTGAATTGCATGGGGAGAACTTGAAGCTGGAAATGAAACCACAAGGCTAAGGCCACAGACGAGGTATAAGGTAATCATGGTCTGGACTATGATGGTAGCAATGTCAGAGGTGAGAAGGGGGCAAATATAAGAAATGTTGTGAAGGTAGAACTGACAGAATTTGACAACAGATTGGCTATGGAGGAGGTGAGAGAGAGAGAGTGAGGAGTCAAGAATGACAACTGGTTTGGGAGCGTAGGTAATTGGGAGGATAATATTACACTCAATAGCAATAGGGAAGTTAGGAAGAAGGGTAGATTTGAAATGATAATGAGTTCATCTTTGAACATACTGAGTTAACAAACAGTAGACTCAACATTTGAACTAAGTTCTTCTGAATCCAATTTTAACACTCCTCCTACTAGGCCATGTTGCTCCCAGAAATACAGATATGCAATAATCCTTAAGGAATATGTATGTAGCAGGGACAGGGGATGATTGGAAGCATGAGAATTCTTGACCACTATTATGAGTAATCTTATCCAGGAAGAATTAGGAGGTAGGAACTGGGAATGAGGAAAGTCTGCACTGGAAAATAAAATGCAAAATTGTATGTGTGTGTGTGTGTGTGTGTGTGTGTGTGATAGTAATGGAATATAAAGATTCCCCTGTATTGGCTTGGTTTTCAAATTGATTGTGTTAAAACCCAGAGCTTGTTAATCCCACCTGTGAGATGGACTTGTTGATGTGAAAAGAAAGTCCTGAACTGGGAGGAGCTGGTGACATAGATTTGGAGAGACAAGAGAGAGGCAGAAGAACTTTTTGGAAGCAGCACCTCGTGGAGGCAGAGAATTACTGGGGGCCACTTTGAATCGCCCTGGACTTTTGAGACCTGCCCCCTGAGCTGCCAAGGACTGAGGAGACACGGCTGTTTTGCTGGTACTTTGTCTGTCTGTTTTGATGTTGTTTTGCCAGATTTGTCCACTGGTGAAAGACAGTCCTTTTGTTGAAGAAGTCCTGGAACCTGGCTGTTGGCTAAGAGCTCCTGAGACTGTCCTGCAGACAGAGAGTGAATACTGTCCACTGGTGAAGGACAGTGCTGTTGTTGCAGGGGTCTGGAGACTGTCCTGCAGACAGAGTGAATGCTGTCCACTGGTGAAGGACAGTGCTGTTGTTGCAGGGGTCTGGGAACCTTTCTGTTGGTTCAGAAGCCCTGAAGAAGGATTTTCTTGTTGTATGTTTACAGAAATCCTGGGAGAGGGTTTTGCTAATGCTTTCAGGGGTTCTAGGACTGTTCTACAGACAGAGGATGAATTAAGGAAGAGACTCGCAATGTATCTTGTGGCCTTGCTAAGCCTTGTCTCCCCAGGAACTAAGATTGCTGAGAACTTGCCTCATGTCAAGATGAAGAAAAGATCTCCATTTGGGTATTAAGTGCTGTGCTTAAAATTGATGTAACTCTGGGGTAGATTCAATTGTGATCCAGGGGTGGGGAACTTTTGACCTTTTTGTGTTCTATGGTTGAACAAATGGATGTACTTTACTTAGATTGGAAACTAATCTCCATTTGAGAAGAGGGGCTTTGTGGTAGACTAAATGAAGGTACAGCCTAGGGGTGGAGTAGTATTTAGAACAGTGACTTTGTAATTGATTGAATGAATGGAAGGTCCTGTGGTGGGGTAGTACTTGGAGATTATTTAATCACACTTAGTAAATGCTGTATTTTGAATGATGTCATGTTTTGATCTTCTCTGTTCTTGGTTTGTCACTGAATAAAATGGAAAGCACCTATGCTGGTATTTTGAACCTTGGGAATTTGCCTTTCCTTGGCATTACATTACAGTGTGTGACACATATAGCTACCCATTCAATTAACTCCAGTGGCTCCTTATTATCCCCAGAATTAAATAGAAAATCCTGTTCAGCATTCAAAGTCCTTTACTACACAGACCCCCTAACTTTCCATATAATAATCAATACAATAACATTGCCTCCTTTGTGATTATCAAACCAGATATTCCATCTCCAGACTCTTGACAGTTTCCATGATTATTTCCCATATCTGGAATACTATTCCTCCTCATCCCCACATCTTGGCTTCCTTCAATTTTCAGTCAAAATCCCACTTTTTATTAGAAGTTTCTCTCTATCCATCTTAAGGTTAGTATCTTTCCTCTAATTATCACCTTTTATATAGATAGATAGATAGATATCTATCTATTATATATATATATATATGTATATATATATATATATATATATATATATCAATTGTAGTTGTTTAAATGTTGTCTCTGTGAAATCCTTTTGCCTTTCTTTGTATCTCTATCTCTTAGCACAGATCCTGGCACATAGTAGGCACTTCAAAAAAGCTTACTGATTGACTCTGTGTGTGTGTGTGTGTGTGTGTGGGTATTGTTGATGATGTTACTGTTGGTAAGTATGGTGCTTGCGCTTCTGACATTACTAAAGAAACCATATACATTATAAGGAAAACCTATTGAGATTAAGACAGAGTATAGATACTAGGGAATTAACAATATGAGAAAAGAAAACCAAAACCTTAGTTTGGCTGATCATGATCAGCAGTAATGCTGGTTTTGATCATTTATGTGACTCACTTAAATACCATGACAGCTGGCAACTAGCAGAAGCCCAGAGTGAGCAAGGAGACAAGTACACAGCACAGAGAAAGAGTAATCATGTAGACAGCAGTACCCTGGAGAGGGATCTCAGCAGATATTTCTTCATTTGCAAGCAGTGAGTGTGTCTATAAGAAGCTGCGTCAGAAATAGCTTTGGCACTAGTGATAATGTCTGGTGGCCCATCTCAGCTTTGCTAAAGAACACTGTGGAAGAGAAGGAACTCGATGATGTGAATCTAGAAATCAGGAAAATTTACCTCCATAAAAGGCTGGGACCTTTGACTTAAGCGCTACGTTATAAGTTTGTGGTTTCAGTAAAAGGAAAGCATATCCTGGTTTGTTTGGGGCCTTTAAAAAAAAATATATATATATATATATAATTTTGGTAGCCTGAGACCCCTAAGGTACTTTTTGGTTAGGGAGGACAAAGAAAACAAAGCGTTTTCTTTTTTTCTTTTGTTTATGTTCCCAATAACCTAGCCTTGCTGGTCTGTTTCTCTCTCTAGGTAGCAAGAAACAACCAGGAAACTGTCCAGATTACTAAAGACAGCAGCTGCTTTGAACTAACCTTAGGAAGAACTACTTAGCCTTTCTCTAAGAAGATGGCTCTGAGACACCCCATCTGTCCCTGCAAAGGACAGAATTAGAAAAAGGAGGAGAAGGAAGGGAAGAAAGAAGAAGAGTAGCAGCAAGACAAGCAGGAGGATAAAGAAGAGAAGAAAGAGGAGCAGGAAGAGGAGGAACAGAAGCAAGAAAAGGAAGAGGAAAAGATGGAGGAAAATAAGGAGGTAAGGGGGAGGAGCAAAAGGAAGAGCATTTCTTTTTCCTTTTCTGTTAACAAGTCAGAGACCAGACCTGTGTGGCATCAACTGAGGCAACAGTGAGTGTCCTATAGAATCTCATAAAAGCTAACCTATTTATGACAGGGGAAGGGGAGTCTTTGGTCAGTGTAAAACCTTAACAGTTTCCTTGTTGGAGGGGGTGTGGGGAGCAAAATGGTACATTTCCTAGTTGCCATGAGAATACATATTTCTTGGGCAATATCAACTATATCATGCCTTCAGTAATTTCAATTTCAAGAGTTTGTAAAGTTGGTCTTTTAGGATAAGAATAGTTCTTGAGCAGTGTCCATCTTGTAGACAAAAGCTGATTTCCTACAGAGCCCGTAGAGATGGAGGATCATCAAGGTACTCAAGTCACAATGAGAAGAAACAGAATACCTTTACAATTCTCCTCTCAGTTACTGAGTTTTCAAGACAGTGTCACTCCAATAGAAAAGGCAGAGAATACCTGTCCAGCCCCAAAGTATATTATTTTCCAGAGGGAGTCTGAATCACAAAGTGGTACTATAAGTCTGAAAGAGGATTATACAAGATCCTATCTATGGGAGAGAAGATTCATTTAGAATGTCAGGGTGTTGCCCAATTAGTAACCCCATATTCAGTTTCCTTCCAAAGTGAATTCAGACCATGAGACTGAACTTAACCAGAAGTACACTAGGACTTTAGTGGGAGTCACACTGAAGTAGAGGAGCTATAGTGGCTATTTACGGATTACTACAAGTATGTATTTGTTATTTGTTTGAATTTACTTATGTACTCCTATGAGTATTTTTGTATTTTCCATATGGTAAAATAAAATGTTCCCAATATGAAATTTTTACCCTAAGTGCTTGGATAGGGGTTGAAGTCCGTGTTACCCAATTTATTTTTTTGGAAGACTATACACATGCTATCCATACATTGGATATTTCCCTGATTAAATCCTATTTAAGAGCCAAGGAGCAAAACAGAATATGATCTTTGTTCTGCTTCCATGATGGGACTTAGTTTGTATGATCTCAGAGCTTTGGGGAATTCAGGGCCATGAGTTATAGCCAATCAAATATATATTAAACAGACTGAAAAATTTCAATCTAGGATAATTTTCACCATTTTTGTGACTTCTCCAATTTTATTCATATGATTCAAATATTCCCTTTCTCTAATTTTCAATTATTCCTTTCTAGTAGTCCATTCTCTGACATCACAAAACATATAAATCTTCCCTTTCCTCAAAAATCTTTCACTTGCCTCCCTGCTGCTCCGGCTTCCACCTTCCCCAATCCATGAAAAAGGGGACTCTAAACAAACTTTGGAGCTGCAGAACCCACAATATGACACAGAGAAGCTAACCTCCCACTGAGGACAGCCCAGCAGGCTGCCAGCTCAGTGCTCTGGGAGCCCAGCCCAGCCCCACACCCAGGCTTTCGCCCCAGGGCGGGCCTGACCAGCCTCAGGCCTGAGGGACTAAAGATCAGCAGCAGCTATGGCCATTTCCAGATTTATCAACACATAGATGCGAAGGACAAAGTGAGAGGTCAGTGCAGTCTGGACTTTGGGACCCAGTAAGTGGGGGTGCCTGGCTTTTCCTCCTGGGGAGAGAAGCCTCTGAGATGCTAGCACAGCCAGCCAGCCCCATGTGGCAGCTTCAGCTCCTGGCCTGCAGAGGGTAGGGGGACCAAGCACCAGTCTGATGGGTAATCATTCTCGCTTTAACCTTCTTGGATCTGGATTGCAGTCTAGGGTGGAGGTCCTGGGGTGTGTGTCCAGCTCGGCAGAGTGTGTGGTGGCCTCAGAGAGGGCACACATCTAATACCTCTGGCAGCTGAGAAAACCCCAGCATTTGGGACGAAAACTCCCCTATCTGGTGGCAGAATCCTACTATGGCAAAAAGCCCAGGGGTCAAGTGACTGAGGGGTGAAGTGACTAGGCAAAGGAAACAAAGCAGACAGAAGATTCCAACATTAGACTCCTATTTGGGGGACAAAAAGGAGCAAAGCATGGAACAGGAGGAAGACAGTGAAGTCAGAACTCCTGCACCAAAAGCTTCAAAGGAAAATACAAGCTGGTTACAGGCCATAGAGGACCTTAAGAAGCAGGTAAGAGAAGTTAAGATCTTCCCTGCCCCTAGGCTAAAGTGCACTTGGAGCCTGGGGTGGGAGGCTTGTTTTTCAGTAGATATTTTTGATTGGCCAGTGGGTCTAGAAGGTTGTTACATTCTCTGAGCCAGGAGAAGGCTATATAATACCTGATGTGTAGCTTTGTTTTGGGGCTCACTTTGAGAAGTGTTCTGTGATTTGATGAAACTCTGGGAAGCCATTGTTGAGAGTCCCCCAGCTTTGAAAAACCCAGATGTTGAAACCCAGATGTTGATTTGGTATGGATGTAATGGTTGGACAGTTTGGAAACTGTCTACTTGATCTGTTTCTCTGACTTGATAATTTTTTCTGTATATTCTGAAGTTCAGGGTGCTGACCTTTTTCCCCTGCACGAGGTAAACAATATATGTTTGACTGATTAAAGTAAGCTTGTTAACCCATTTTGAGTTGCTTTCCTTTATCAAAGCAGATCCAAGAACCTGTGTTGGCAGCGACCCTGGGGACGCTGGGGTGCTTGCTGCTACAGAAATGGAGGAAAAATTGGGAAGAGAAAGGAGAGCAATGCTGGAAAATTATGAAATGAGAGTCAACAGCCTGACTGAGGAAAATCACAGCTTAAAAAAAAAGACTAACTGAAATGGCAAAAGAGGCTCAAAAAGGCAATGAGGAGAAGAATGCCTTAAAAAGTCGAATTTGCCAGATGGAAAAAGAATCTCAAAAGCTCACTGAGGAGAATCAAGGCTTCAGAATTAGACTGGAGCAAATGGAAGCTAACTACTTTATGAGAAATCAAGATTCTGTTAAACAGATCCAAACAAATGAATAAATAGAAGGCAATGTGAAATATCTCATGGGAAAAACCACTGACCTGGAAAATAGATCCAGGAGAGATAATTTAAAAATTATTGGACTACCTGAAAGCCATGATCAAAGTAAGAACCTAGAAATCATCCTCCAGGGAGTTCTCAAAGAAAACTGCCCTGATGTTTTAGAACGAGAGGGCAAAATAGAGGTTGAAAGAATCTACTGATCACCTCCTGAAAAAGATCCCAAAAAGAAAACTCCTAGGAATATTGTAGCCAGGTTCTGGAATTCCCAGATTAAGGAGAGAATATTACAAGCAGCCAGGAAGAAACAATTTGAATATTGTGGAAACACAATCAGGATAACCCAGGATCTGGCAGCTTCTACACTGAGGGATCGAAGGGCTTGGAATATGATATTCTGGAGGGCAAAGGAGCTGGGATTAAAACCAAGAGTCACCTACCCAGCAAAACTGAGTATCATGTTTCAGGGGAATATATGGTCATTCAATGGAACAGCATTCTTGATGAAAAAACCAGAGTTGAATAGAAAGTTTGACATTCATATACAAGAAGCAAGAGAAGCATGAGAAGGTAAACAAGGAAAAGAAGTCATAAGGAACTTATCAAAGTTGAACTATTAATATTCATACATGGAAAAATGATAATTGTAACTTATGAATATTTTCTCAGTAGTTGAAGGGAATAGAAATATATACATACACAGACACACACACACACACACACACACACACATATATATATGTCTATATATGAGGGTATATGGGCATATGAATACATATGTGAAAGTATGTATATATGTTTACAGATATACATAGATAGAGGGGACAGGACCAATTTAACAGGAAGAGATGATACTTAAAAGGTGAAATTAAGAGATGAGAGAGGAATATAATGAGAGGAGATGGGGAGAGACAGAATGGGATAAACTATCTCATATAGAAGAGGCAAGGGAAAATGGTTACAATGGAGGGGAAGAGTAGGAAAGCAAAAGGGAATTGGTCAACCTTATTCCCATTGAATTTGGCTTGAGGAGGGAATGAAATACACACTAAATAGGGTATCTCACCCTCCAGGAGAATAGGGGGGAAAGGGGATGAGAAAGGGGATGATGAAAGAGAGGGCAGGCAGGGCAGGGGAGGGAAGTTGCAAGCACCCACTTTTGAAAAGGGATGGGATCAAAGCAGAGAATAGAACAAGTGGGAAGTGGGATAGGAGGGAGGGAAAAATAGTCAGTCTTTTGCAATATATCTACTATGTTATTGTTTTGCATTAACCACACATGTACAACCTATAATGAACTGCTTATCTTCCCCGTAAGGGTGGGTGACAAGAGAGGAAGGGAATGAATCTGGAATTCAAGGTTTTAAAATCAAATATTCAAATACACACACACACACACACACATATATGTATATATATACACTATTATTAATATTATTTTACATGTAATTTGGAAATAAGATATACAGGCACTGGGGCATAGAGATCCAGCGGAAAAGTCAAAAGGGGTATGGGAGAAAATATGGGAGAGAGCATATTGGAGGAGGGGATATCCTGTAGGACTGCTATTTTGGGGCAGTGGCTAGGGGCAAAATGCGGAGAAAATTTGTAACTTAAAATTTGGTGGAAATGAATGACGTAAATCAGGAGTTAATAAAGCATTTAAAAAAAAGAAAAAAATCTTTCACTTGACCCTACCTACCATCTCTATGCTCTCATCATTTATCTTTTCTCCCTTTCACAGCCCAAATTGAAGAGATAGGCAACAGAAAAACTGTTTACACTGTTTTTTTCACTTTCTCTCTTCTTACTAAATTCTCAAACCTTTGTTAACTGAGGTTTGACCTAATCACTCAACTGAAACTGTTAGTTATCAATGATCTCTTAATTTCAATCCAATGGCCTCTCTCAGTCTTCACCCTTTTAGACTTCTCTGGAGCATGTGACACTGATGACCATCCTCTCCTCCTGGGTATTCTCTTCTCCTAGGCTTTCATAACACTGCTCTTTCCTGGTTCACCTCCTAGCTCTTAGTTAGATCATTCCATCTCATTCTGTTTTGTCAAATCATCCTATATTTCCTTTCCCAAGTATATCAGTATATCCCTAGGGTTTTCTCTTGGCACTCCTGTCTCTATATACTCTCTCAGTGGCTTTATCAGTTCCCACGGGTTCAATTATCATTTCTACACAAATGATTCTAAGATCCATATTCTCCAGAACTAATCTCCTGAGCTTCATCACATTACTGATTGCCCATTAGATATTTCTAAATAGATGTCCCATAGGAACCTGGAACTCAACAGGTTCCAGACTGAACTCACCTTGCCCCCACTCCCCACCCCTTTGCTACATTTTCTATTTCTGATAAAAACTGCATCTTTCTTCTAGTCACTCAGCTTCAAAACCTCTGTCATATCTGACCCTTCACCCTACATACAAGTGATCAGTTTCCAAGTCTTCTGAGCATCTCTTTTCTGTTGCCTTCTCCCTGCTTACATAGCTACCATCTAAAAGTCAGGTCCTTACCACCTTTCACCTGGACTATTACTACCCTAATTGATCTCTCTGCCTCAGGTCTTTCCCCTTTCAAACCTTTCCTCCACAGGACTGTCATTTCTAACCAAGTATTATCACTACTGCTGGGTTACAGGCACAGTGCTAAGCTCAGAAAATACAAACAGCAAACAAACAAAAAAGGGATCAGAGAGCCCTTACTCCAGAGAAGCTCACAGTCTAATGGAGGAACCCCCCCTACAATCCTAGAAAATCCTTTGTTTCAAGTGAACATCCTATGTGAGACCTAATCTGCTTTCTTCATTTCCCCTCCCCCCCCACACACACCCTTTCCCATAAATTGTTCTGGATTCACTCTGCATATATTTTTTATTTACTGATTTGGATGCAGGCTGTTTCTCTCCAAATAGAAAGTAAACTCCTTGCACACAGGGGACTTCTAGTTTTTATCTCTGAACCTCCAGTACCAAACACACTGTAGATACTTATTACTATTTGTTGAATGAATAAACAAAGATTTTGTACAAGCAACAGATGTCAGCTTAGTATGTTTCACTCTTTGCATCTGTATGTCTAGCACAGTATCTAGCAAACAGTATTTAATACACTTTTGCTGACTGATTATGATCTGTTGCAGTTGCATGAATTAGAATAGGTGGATGGAAAGTTAAAAAAAAAAAAACTTTTTTCCCAATCAGCAAATACTTGCCTATCTGAATCAAATACCCACATCTATATCTATATGTATGTAGGTAGGTATATGTGTATATATGTATATGTATATATACATATGTGTGTATATAATATACATATGTTTTTTCTTTAAACACATGAAAATGCTATAGAAATAGTTGTTCTCCAATTGCTACAAAGGGTCCCAACAACATCTATCTACACCTATTGGATAGACTCAGTTTGGTCATGAAATTAATACCTCCTTTCTTCTTCTAACTTCTCCATCCTTATTCACAAACAGAGTCTCATTCCTACCATGATTCCTACCAATGTTTCCCCACTCACAGGCACACATCATCTTATGCATTCTCTCTTAAAAATTTGCATCAAGTTCTCCATTTTCTGCCTCACTTAACCTGCAGATTTTTCTTTCTATAGTGTAAACAGCAGCTAGTCACATTATGCAATTCATTCGATACATTAAAGCAATGTAACTTCTGAGGACAGCATGTTTTCTTTCACAATTTATCCAGGTCACTATAAATTCTGGCTTCAAATTAGACTTAGAATCAATTCTGTTCTTGTCCAGTGCTATGTTTCCTGCTCTTAACCACTGGTCAGGTATTCATTGCCCACTTCTCTATTCTCATTCATTTCACACCTAACTAGTCCCATTCATATTAAACACTTCCTTACCCAGTTTGTTAGTGTTTTACAAATGAAACATTCCAACAGAAGGTCATTGTGTCCTTCCAACTAGAGAAATCCTGAAAGCCACTTAGAGCAGAAGTAAGAGGCAGATTGCTAGCCTAATTCTTTAACTCTCCCAAGTATTCCCAACCAATTTGAGATGCAAATGTAGTATTCCCAGTGCCTGGAGTATTCAAGATACACTATAAATTGTGTTGATTACAGCAGTGAATTTCCCCATACTTTTTATTCCCAAAGCTCTAAGCAGAAAAGAGAAAGCCCTACCTTTAAAAGCTAACTGGTTTTAGCTGAGCTTGTATTTAGTGGAAACTCAATTCTATTTACAATTAGAGCACATCTGACCATTAATTCTATTTAACAGGCAATATAACTATTTGACAGGACTGAGTCTTTTATTCAAATAGCCGAAGTCACACACCTAAGGTTCATGGCAGGTTACTTGCAGCCTCCCAAGATAAATAATGCTGCTGTTTATCCTGCTTTTTGGTTGTGCATATAACAAGACTGGAAAGTATCTATAAAGAGAAACATTTAGTAGTTGTGATTTTTTTTAAAGGAGACTTATGATTTCATGAATATAATGAACTTGTGAATAGAGATAAGTATCACCTTTGTACCTTATATTCTTGGAGCATTTCCTAGAACACTAACAGGTTACATTACTTACCAAAGGTCATCGTCCATGTCAGAAGCAATTGAACTTAAATCTTTCCTGATTCCAAGTCCACTAATCTAGCCACTATGCCACAAATGTTAGCTCTCTCTGTTCCCTCCACTAGACTATGTCTCAGTAGTGAAATGGATGCTATTTAATTCAAAATTGATATTGATGATAAAGAATAAGAAGATAAGAAGAAAAAATTATAAAACTTTAAGGTCTGCAAAGCACTTGATAGATAGATGATAGATAGATAGATAGATAGATAGATAGATAGATAGATAGATAGATAGATAGATATCATTTGATCCTCAAAACAACTCTGTGATACAGGTGACATTATTGCCTCCATTTGTAGAATGGGAAACTGATAACTTGTCCAGGGTGAAAGAGCTAGCAAATTGGCCAAGCCAAGATTTGAACTCAGGTGTTCTGGACTCCAACTCCAGCTCTTCTATCCACAAACTACCACCTTGTAGCTACCTCATATAGCTAAATGCAGCTGGAAGTCTGAAACTACTGGTTTTTAGATAGAATTTAACTCCTCCAAAGAGATTTAATTGATCTATTTCAGTTTGGGATGCTGGTCCCATCACACAAGTAAACAGTATTATATGTATGATAATCAGAACTGCCTATAGTTTAATCCATAAATAAGTTAAGCAGCCATTTATGTGACAGGGCTTAAAACCCTAAAAGTCATTCTGGCTCCTTAGCTCTCTTAAGACACCCAAGCTTCTCACGGTGCTCACTGCATCTCTGAACTTAGCTAGCTGGCCTCAGTTGTATCTGGAACCCTACCACTTCCTACTGGGGAATTCTTCCCAGAATCCCTCATTCTCTGGACTGGTGGCTATATCATGCTTTGACCTGGGTACCTCACCTTGTCATTTTCAGCACCCATTTTATATGATATATATCCAGAAGTGCTCCTTGACAACAGGCAATTGACTGAAATTTGTAAATCTAGCCCTGAGCACAACATCAGGCCCGGAAGTGTTTAAAAATGAATGTTTTTAAACTAAATAACTGACTCCTTAGCTGGTTAATTTTTGTCTTTATATCCTAAGGGCCTAGTACAGGGCCTTAAACTTAGTCACTCAGAAAATGCTTGTTGGTTCATGGATAGTTTAATCCATCCCATTCTATCTCTCCCTTTCTTCTTCTCCCAATATATTCCTCTCGCACCTCTTAAATTTATTTTTTGATATCATCCCTTCACTTTCAACTCAGCCTGTGCCCTCTGTCTATGTATACATATACACACCTGTACCCATCTATACAATACATATATGTATGTATACATACATACACATATATAATCCCTTCAACTATCCTCATACTGAGAAATGTCTCATAAGCTACAAATATCGTCTTTACATGGTGGAATGTAAATAGTTCAATTTTAATAAGTTCCTTATGATTTCTCTTTCCTGTTTACCTTCTCATGCTTCTCTTGCTTCTTGTATTTGAAAGTCAAATTTTCTGTTCACCTCTGGTATTTTCATCAAGAATGCTTGAAAGTCCTCTATTTCACTGAATGTCCATATTTTCTCCTGAATGTTATACTCAGTTTTGCTGGGTAGATGATTATTGGTTTTAATCCTAGCTCCTTTGACCTTTGGAATATCATATTCTAAGCCCTTTGATCCCTTAACGTAGAAGCTGCTAGATCTTGTGTTATACTGATTGTGTTTCCACAATACTCAAATGGATTCTTCCTGACTGCTTGTAATATTTTCTCCTTGACTTGGGAACTCTGGAATTTGGCTATAATATTCCTAGGAGTTTTCTTTTTGGGATCTTTTTCAGGAGGTGATTGGTGAATTCTTTCCATTTCCATTTTACCTTCTGGTTCTAGAATATCAGATTTCCTTGAGAATATCTTGAAAGATGATTTCTAGGTCCTTTTTTTGATCATGGCTTTCAGGTAGTCCAAAATTTTTAAATGATCTCTCCCAGATCTATTTTCCAGGTCAGTGGTTTTTCCAATGAGATATTTCACATTGGCTTCTATTTTTTCATTCATTTAGATTTGTTTTATAATATCTTGATTTCTCATAAAGTCCTTAGTTTCCATTTGCTCTAATCAAATTTTGAATGATTTTTTTTTTCAGCGAGTTTTTGAAATTCCTTTTTCATCTGGTCAATTTTGCTTTTAAAGGCACTCTTCTCCTCATTGGCTTTTTTGACCTCTTTTGCCATTTGAGTTAGTGTATTTTTTTAAGGTGTTATTTTCTTCAGTCTGGCTGTTGACTCATTTTTCATGATTTTTTTTGCATCATTCTCATTTCTCTTCCCAATTTTTCCTCTACTTCTCTTGATTTTCAAAATCCTTCTTCAGCTTCTCCAAGTCCTGCTACCAGTTCAGATTTTTCTTGGAGGCTTTTGACACAGGAGTTTTTACTTTGCTGTCTTCTTCTGGTTCTATGGTTTGATCCTTTTTGTCCCTCCAAAAAGATTCTATAGTCTGTTTGCAATTCCTCTGTTTGCTCATCTTGCCAGTCAATTATTTGACTTTTGAGCTCTTTGTCATGGTAGAACTCTGCTTCCAGAGTGGAGAGTGTCGTGTTCCAAATTTCTGGGGGCTTTGAACAGCTGTTGTCAGAGCTATGAGAAGGGTACTCTCTCTACAGCCACCACAAGCTCTGCTATGCTTGCACTCTTCACCCCAGGAATGCCACCCTGATCCAAGCAGGGCAAAGCAAGAGCAATTCCCTTGTGAATGGTCACTTTGTCCCCCTACATTCTGTAGGCCTGGAGTTCAAGAGGCAGTCATGTGGCAGAAGGTATAGCTGCTGCTGCCTCTGCCACCGCGGGGGCAGGGACCAGACAGTGCTCTTGTCTCACCCAGTTCCAACAGAGTTCCCTACTGACCTTTTACTTTCTCTTTGGTGTTTGTGGGTTGAGAAGTCTGGAAACCTTCACAGATGCTAGTGATTCACTCTCCTGAAGTCTGCTCTGTTGGGTGTAGGCTGCCCCATGTCTGAGCCAGCTCGGTTCATGCAAGACTGTGCTCTGCTCCCAGCTCAGTGTGATAGACCCTTCTGTCATCCTGCCAGGTTGCCTTCAGCAGGAGATTAGTTTCTCTCTGTCACTTTGTGGGTTCTGTAGCTCTAAAATTCGTATACAGTCATTTTTTACAGGTATTGTAGGTTGTTGGAACAGGAGCTCAAGCAAGTTCCTGCTTTTACTCCACCATCTTGGCCCTGATAAGGATTTAATTTTTACACATACCTGCATTAATGTGTTCACACATATACAAACACACTCACACAAATACAGTATAATATAGTGGACAGAGCTATAGCTCTAGAGCCAGAAGTAGCTTGGTTCAAGTCCTTCAAGTCCTGCTTCTCACATATAAGTACTATGTGACCACAGGCAAGTCCCTTAAGTTCCTGGTACTTAAAGCAGCTCTCTAAGGCCAGTGACAAATTTTCATCTGTTGAAGAAATTTTCCCAACAATGAAATCAGAAGTCTGACTTAATGATGGTTCAACCAAAAATACACATATATACATGAACAGTTATTTTGATATGCATATATGTCTATATATCAATATATGTGCCTATAGATACATACATACATGCACACACACATATATCAATAAAGCTTTGTCATATTTCTCCATTAGGCTGCTACTCTTAGACTCTTAGAGATAAAATAAAAAATGGATGAGCCCTTGGATAAAGACTGAATGCCAATATATCTGGGGACCTCAGACCTTACACTGAATTCCAGGAGCAAAGCCCCAGATGACAGGCCTTCCACAAAGAAAAACTCATGACTCCTATTTGGAATTTCTTCTGTTATGTGGGAAAATGTGCAAAGATAGAAGACAAAGGATCTGAAGAGTCACAGGGAAAATCCAATGTATGTCAGGAGGTAAATGATAGAAGAATGTTACACTGAAGAGATAAAGAAGGGCCAATGAAAAATGTAACTAAGACCACATCTGATACTGCTCAGGAGGGATATAGATGGTCTAAGGAGGAAGGAAGCAGCTGCTTGTCCATCAAGGAATGATCAAATAGAGCCACAGGTGTGATCAGGTAGAGACATAATCCAGTGAGGTTCAGAGAGAAAATGTCAGAATCAAGCAGGCAGGTTGGTGCCTCACTGCTATGCCATACAATTTATCATCCTGATATCAACAGGAGAAAGATCTTCTGTCTTCCAAAGGCACATATCCATAATGTGACAGGGCATCTCCCAAAACCTGTCAAATGGAAGGACAAATTTCCTGCTCCTGGTAGTCACATGAGCACAAATAATACTGACAAAAGGACCTTAGAAGGCAATGCTAAGGACTACAAAATCTTGGACAAGAAATTGAAGGCGAATAATATTCTGATCTTTGCTTCCTACCAAAGATAAGGGCTATAGTAGGGAAAAGCAGATTGGGCTAATGAGTACAGATGACTAATTAAATGGTGTCAGAAAATGGGATTTGTATTTCTAGACTATAGATTAAAAATAGCAATGACAGTCTCTTGTCAGGAATGAAGTACCTGTAATGAGAAGTGGTAAAATATTTTCCTGGTGTCTCACAAATTCATTAATTCAGTCAAAAAGAAGAGAAGGAAGAAAACTGTCTACATATGTGAAACAAGCTAGTTTCTATCGATAGTAGCTGCAATGCATGAAGAATAGCAGATGAGCTACCCAGCAGTATACAAAAGGTAAAATCAATGAAAAAAGTCAATAGTAAAACCCATGGCCCTAAATAAGTATGCACAAGTGTATAATATGTAGGTAACAAAAAAGAGGAGCAAAAGGAGGAAGAAAAGCAAGAAAAGGAGAAGGAAGAAAAGGAGGAGAACTAGGAGAAGTTCCAAGAAAAAAAAGAAAAATAATGAGAAGGAAGAAGAGGAGGAGGAAGAGAATGAGGAGGAGCAGGAGGAGGAGTAACAAGAAAAGAAGAAAGAAAAGGAAAAGAAGGAAAAGGAAGAGAAGGAACAAGAAATGGGAAGGAGAGGGAAAAGAAGGAGAAGGAACAGGAGAAGAGAGAACAGGAGAAGAGGAGGAGGGACAGAAGGAATAGGAGAACTGAAAAAAGGACAGGACAACTAAGCAGAGTAGATCAGATAATAACAACTGATAACAGAAAAAAGAGTTATTAACTTCTTATTTTACTGGTTTTTTCCTTTGCCAAGAAGCCTAATCTTTGAATCAGGAAGGAATGAACTATAAATAGACCATTGGGAACTGATATCCAAGATAAAGAAGGAGATAGAAATGGATCATTTGGCTGCCCTTGACAAGTTCAAATCTCTAGGCACAGATGAACCACACCCTAAGGTACAGAAAGAACTGGCAAATAGGTTTTCTGAGACATTGACTGTAAACTTGAAGACTGTGAAGAAAAGGTGAGGCTTTACAGGACTGGCAAAGGAAAAGTTTGTCCTAATAGCCCCTCATCATCCCCAAAAGAAGAAAAAGTAAAAGAAAGGGACCTACATACTATAGGTCAGGGGATTTCATTTCAATTTCTAGCAAAATTCTAGACTGTATGCTTAAAGAGAAGGCCAATAAAATTACAGAAAATGAAGCAGTGATCACAAAGAATCACTATGGATTTTATCACGAAAGGATAATTCCAGGTTAAACTTGAGTATTCTTCAGACAAGGTAACTAAAGGGCAAATCAGTGGGATGTTGGAAATATTGTTTCCCAAGATTTTAGCAAAGAATTTTGTAAAGTTTTTCATTGTGATGTTATGGAAAAGATGAAAGTTGTGGGTCAGATTATAATATAATAAGATGCATATGGGACTGGTTGAGTGGCTGGATCTAAAGATGAGCTATTAACAATTTGAAGCCAGCTTAGAAGGAGGTCTCCGATGGAACATAACAGGCATATGTGGTTGGCCCTGAGCATTAGTTTGTCAGTGTTATGTGCTTGGTGACATGGATAAAGGGGTGCCATTCTGATCAAATTTTCCGATGATGCAAATCTGGAATGAGAGACCTAACACTGGATGAGAGAAAGCTAAAAAGATATTAACAAGCTAAAACACTGAGTCAAATCTAAGGATTTTATTTCATAGGAATGAACAGGCACATCAATGCCACAAGTACAAGATGGAGAAGATATAGTTAGACATTAACTCAACTTAGGTTTAAAAATAAGAAAGATCTGGGGTATTTGGTGGAAAATAAGCTCACTATGAATCAAAAATATGATGAAATCATGTATGCTCATTTATAAGCCGGGGTGGATTCAAGGGGCAGCACTTTATACATTCAGTTAGAGCTTCCATTTAAAAATCTGTATAATCTTCCTGTGTTTTCTCCTCAATTCATTCCAGATAACATGGCCCACTTTGAAAGATTAAACTAGTAGGCCAACATCAAAATATGTCATTATATATTCATATTTGGTGATGTTTTTTGAATATTATTTTGACAGAAAATAATCTTCCCACTACACATGTGATTTTTGATGATTTACTTAATTCTAAAGTATGATTTTATTGTAACATTTCTATCCAAAGTTTGTAATCTAAGATAACAAGAGAATACAGGTTCATATAAGCATATTCATTTTGTATGTAACTTTTCAAGGATATCTATAAACAGGAACATCTGCAGCATTCTCTGACTGAAATCTTTTCATATAGTAAAGATGTCCTGAATTCTCATTTACTTCTGTCATAAACACTACTCCCCAAATGCCCTTTGACCTTTTGTATGGGAAGGTAATAAAGCATTTTTTTTTATAAGTTTGTACTTCAGTCCATGATTGAAGAAGTTACTTCAATTATACCTTATTTTCTTATCCTAAAAGTATTTAGTTTCACTATTGTGACCAATTGTTGCTTCAGTTGTTGATCATTCAAGAAATAATGGGAATTGGAGAAAAATACCTCAATGCTTTGCTTTTCCTTAAAAGGAACTCTGATATAATTATGCTAAGCTGAAGGCTAGACACATTTCCTGTATACTCCAAAGTCCCCAAGGGATAATACAAGGGAGACAGAAGTTTGGCTGTTCTTTTAATAAAGAAAACAAATTAAGAGAGTGCTTTGCACTGGGACATTTTAATCTCAGTGGCAGCTGCCAAATTAAAAAAATAAATAAGCGACCATAGATCAAGCTGCAGCAGAGCCGCTCTAAATCAGGGCTGCACCCACAGCCCCTGTAAAGGATGCTCCTGCTTCCGGCTCCACATGCACACATGCCCTTCATTTCTCTTTGAAAATCTCCTAGTGGCTCAAATGTAGAATGCTACATGACATGCACTGCCAAGCTCAGAAATGCCATTAACCATCATGAAAAGACTCCATTAGAATTCTAATCCTACAACTTATTTTTTTCTCTCGTGGGGAAAGGAAACATTCTAAGCAGCAGACAGAGTGGGGCTAATTTTACAAAGTAGGCAGGTGTTACGTCCACGATATAGGCCTCTAGTTGGGCCCTGAAGAATAGAAAAGTGATTGCTCCCTCCTCCCAGACCCTTAGAAAAAGGGGAATGTACAAGTTGCTTCATAGCTCATGTAGAAAACATAATGAGATAATCAAACCACATTTTAAAAAATATCTATATTTCTGATTTTCTGATTATAGACAAGAGAAACTTTTCAGGCAGGTTATTCTTTTTTAAAAGAGTACATCCACCCTAAATACCCCCTAAGACTTCACCTTCAAACACGTTTGTGCAAATATGATGGGAATAGTGGGCAAAGTATTATTATTTCAGTTGTTGGATTCTGAGATGCTCTATAGATTCTCGGTAACAATGTGACAATGAGCCATTGGGAGCATGCTGAATCTGATATGCCTGTCAACTTCTTTTAATCAGTCAGTCAACAGACAGCAAGTGCTCACTGTGTGCAGAGCATGCTGAGTCTAAGTAAACCACACTGAAATTTGCCAGGGATGCCTTGTCCCTCAAATCACCTTGCCTAGTTAAATAATAAGATGCATTTCTTTTCATCAATAGAAAACTGCTCTGTTCTGACCTGATGTGGCTTCTAGAGACAGATTTGCCCTGGGAACTAATGAGCAGATAATTAACAATCCTCTGATAATGAAGATTATGATGAAAAAGAAAGCTGTAGTGCCCAGTGAAGCTTGGAGAGTGCTTCGAGGACCTGAGGTCATAGAACCTGATGTGAATCACAGGTCTGGCACTTGCAGGTTTTGTGACCTGGGCAAGGAACTTAACATCTTAGTATGTTTCTTCAGCTATAAGATTAGAGAGCTGGACTAGAAAGGCAATGCTCCAACTTTTTGGCCTCCAGGATCTCTTTATACTCTTAAAAATTAGTGAGGGCTTCTCTTACCCAGAACCTTTGTTTGGGTGCATTATGTCTATTGATATTTACAGGGGTAAAAATAAAGTATCTTAGCATTATTATGAAAATAGTTTTGGCTTCACAAAGAATATTTTGAAAACCAGCAGACTAAAAGATATCTAAAGCCAATCCTACTTCTAACAGAGTTCTTTTTAGGGCAGCTAGGTAGGGCAATAGATAAGGAAGATCTGGAATCAGGATGATCTGAGTTTAAATCCAACCTCAAATACTTACTAGCTGCATGACCCTGGGCAAGTCCCTTAATCTTATTTGCTTCAGTTTCTTCTTTGGTAAAATGAGCTGGAGAAGGCAATGGCAAACCACTCTAATATCTTTTGCCAAGAAAACCCTCACAAAGAGATGGATACAACTGAAATGAATGAACAACAACAACAAAGTCAATCCCTTCCAGCTCTAGGCCTATGATCTCTTTTTAATTTATTCACCTAAGAAAAGCTGGCCAGAACTAATTAGAATAGTCTCCTCTCTGTGATGAAAGATTCATAACTGGCTCCCTAATTCATTTTAATCCCATAGGCTTTTACCCTTTAAACTTTCTGATTTTACTCAATAATGAGAGCCTATAGTCAATGGTGCTTGGTTTGAAACCACTAATTTTTCATCAAGAACCTGTAGATGACAGAATAAGGTGCTTTATAATTCCTGAAAGTCTGACTTGGAAATCATTACAAAGTATTTTTACTTTTTCACATCCTTTTAGCCTCCATTCCTGATCCGAGAATAAAACAAAGGACATTGTCTAAGCTTTGGGTTCTATAAGTAGAAGGATTGGTGGTGAGTGTTATCTGCATCAATTAATGCACTCTATAATACAGAGATGATTGGTGAAATTTACCTTTAATTCATATGATTTCATAAGAGCCTGCCCTTTATATTTGCATTTTGTTATTATTCTGGACTGGACAAGTCTCATCAAACATAATCACTTTCATATGAAAAACAAAAGAAGACTGTATGTGGAATCACAAATCTAATATGTAAGACTTACATGTTTGTTTCAAAGCTATCCTGCTCATCTACGTCTCCTTATGAATCTCCTCTTTCTTTGTATACGTGTTTTAAAAAGCTACAATGATTTCCTTTCCTTTTCTTTTTTTTTGCATTTCTCTCACTAATCTTTTTTTTCTCCTCATGACACCAGAAAATTATAACACAAAACAAAACATGTCACTTGTCACAAATAAGCATTATTAAGCAAAAATAAATTCACACACTGTTTGTGTATGCCTTTTACCTAAGAGCATTATCTAATAAATCCTACAGCTCTGGAATGTACTCTTCCCACATCTTCTTATCTGTTGATATATTCTCTACTGACAAGGAATGACAAACTATAGCCAGAGAAGTGATCAAATCAGAGATCATACAGTAAGAGGAACAAGGAAAGAGTGGTGGTTGATGACTCCTCCTTCAGGTGTATTGATGTAGTTATGTGTCACAATAATATGGAATCATAACAATAAAGAGGCCAATCTTCCTGGATATATCTTCCTAGAACACATATACAAGAAATAGCGGAAGACCTCCTGTAGACACAGGCAAAGAAGAGACAATATTAACCTTACTCGAGAATGATGCAATGCTTCCTGAGAAAATACCAGAATCAACAAAGAAAGAGATTAAGAAAACAAATAGCTCTAATAAAATAACAGGATTCAAAGTAAATGACAAATCAAAATTACTTCCATATGTAAAAAAAGAAAATCAAGGCACATTTCATAAAGTTTCCCATATAAGTCTCATGGAAAAGAAAATAAGACATGAGCTAGAAGACAGTATAATTAAATGAATGTGTAAGGGTTTTAATGGCCAAACCCAAAGCATACTTATACATGGTATTACACCAGCACATAAGACTGAGTTGCTAGATTTCCATTACTTATCTGACTATATGTTGATGAAAGTAACTTAATCATAAATTATATCTAGTCAGTAAGGAAAAAATATATAATAGCTAACAATCATCATTATGGCTATGGTCATCATCAATACATGTTGTTGTTGAATCAAGTTAAATTTACTGAGCTACTTAGAGTTTTATTTCACACTTGAGAAACAGAAATACAATCCTTACCCCCACATATTTTATAATCTAATGAATTAGAGTTAAACATAGGTAAACAGTTATAGAGGGTGAGAATGTCAAGGTAATTTGTTTCATTTCAACAAGCACCCACTATGTTCAGTGTGTTTTGTCAAATGATGTCAAATGATAAAAAGATGAAGTTATCTCAGTACCCAATCCTCAAGTAATATACAATATAATAACAAGTATAAAGACAAATAATTATAATATCAGACAGGATATGATGAATAAAAATAAGTGTGGATAAAACTCTATGGTAAATTTTAAACCCAAGAGAATTTTTAGCTTTGAGGATCATAGAAGATATAAAGGAGGAGGTATGATATAGTGATTAAAATAATTTTGAGAGACAGAGTTTTGAAGTAAATTATAATAACTCTTTTCAATCAAGGCCAACAGATGATTGACAAAAAAGGTTCCTCATTCTCTCATTCCATCACAGAGACTGCACTGCTACTTTTTTAGATTTATATTACTTTGGACAAGAGGTATTCCATCAAACAACAGACAATTGACTCTATTGGTTAACAATTTAATTAGAGGTGAAGTGGGTTCATGCCAATGATGAGCTAAGAGTGATATCATGTCACTTTTGGATAAAGACACTATCCACATACCCAGACCATCCCTAGTCTTAGGCAATCTAGACAAAAGGATATATATCCACTCAAAGGAGACATCTTCAGTCAAACTGGATTGAATGGAATTCACCATAGACTATAGATTCCCTGTAAAGTTAGGTTGGGTAGAATAGAGAAGTTTAGCTCAACCTTCAGAGCAGAGACCTAGATCTTGAAAACGGGGGGGGGGGGAAAGAAGGGGGACAATAAAGGGGGAACTCTGAATCTTCCCAAATCATCAGTAATTAATAATCATTTCTCTCATTGACTTTACTTGGACTTAAAAGGAAGAAAATCACAAAATTCTGGCATTGGAAGGTGCCATCTACTCCAAAATCTGCCTGAAAAGTAAACATTAGGAAAACTTACACCAAAAGAGGTCATCTAACCTTTACCTGAAAACTTCCACTAAAAACTTACTATATCTTGAAGTACATCCCTTTACTTTGAGGTAGCTCTAATTATTAGGAAGCCTTTCTTTACAATAAGCTTAATTATGCATCTTTTGCAATCCACTGTTCTGAATTCTGCTTTCAGGGTTCAAAGAGCCCAAATCTAAACTCTTTTCATATGACATTCCTTCAAATACTTAATGACAGCTATTATATACTCAATGAGTCTTTTCTTCTCTTTTCTTTTCTCAGGCAAGTATCTTCAGTTCCATTAATCAACTATCAAAAAGAAAGTAATCCAGGGGCTGCCAGATAGCACAGCGAGTAAGAGCATCGGCTCCAGTGTCAGGATGACCTGGGGATTGAATCCGGGCTCAAACACTTAGCACCCACCCAGAAACACCTGGCCATATAACCTTGAGCAAGTTACTTAGCCCCAATTACTTAGGGGTGGCCAGGTGGCTCAGTGAGTAAGAGCACTGGCTCCAGTGTCGGGATGACCTGGGGATCAAATCCGGGCTCAGAGACTGAGCACCACACCCAGAAATAATTGGCCATGTAACCTTCAGCAAGTTACTTAACCCCGATTTCTTTAAAAAAAAAAAGTAACCCACAGGGTTACTAAAAAGTAACCCTGTGGGTTACTAAATTATATTAGAAATATATTATATTTCTAATTATATTAGAAAATATAATTTCTATATCCTTCCTAAAATTCACAAATACATTGTCCTGGCTTTGTCTTGTTCTTTCCATTGCTTCCCTATTCTCTTTCCTTTTTTTGTTATCATAACAAAATTTATTTTTTTCAGACTTACCTCACCTGCCCTCTTGCACACCAGCTTTCCACAGAGTGTGGGTTTGTAATCTTCACTTCCAGATATATGTAGGCAAATTCAGGAATCTACAAGTATTCTGTGGAATGGAAAAGGCTGGTCCAAAAAGCTTCAAGCAACACAAAGCAGATGTTTCCTTCTCTTTTTTTTAACGTCACCATCTGTACCAGTTGTTGGCTCCTATACCATTTATTTCAAAAGCCTTATGTAAAAAATGTCATCTAGCAAGTTATACAATTGTCCATCTTTGCTTTTTTTCCCCATGAAGGCTTGAAGTATATTAATAAAACTCCAAATTAGTCACCTTTGCATTCTAGTGTTAAATTGGTATTACAGGTTACATGTTTCTTGCTCTAAGAATTCATGATTTCTAAGAGTTAAGACTTTATGTTGCATGCATTTTCACCTAGGTTACAAAAAAGGAGAAATTATCAAGTGCTAAGGATCCTTTCAAGGCACATCTTATGTTACTTAAACCACTTAATAGAGTCCTACCTCTTAATTCATTCAAAAATACAAGAAAACTAAAATCTCATTTGCTATAGATTCAACAGTATTTAGAATGGAATGAAATATACAATATTTTATTATGTCTCCAAAAATATTCTTTTCCTAGGAAACAGATCGAAATGCCACTGCTAAATTTATGAAACTTTATACTGAAATTAAGGGAAGGTAAGTCACCATCAACCATTCACTGAAAATGAATAAATTGGGAATTTTCTCCTGGTCATGGGACCAATAAAATGTCTCCATTTATTACCAAACTGGGGGAAACACATAAATGAGAAATTATAGAATTATAGAGAGACAGAGACAGACAGAGACTAACAGAATAACAACATGGTAAAATCCTTACAAAACAGAATCAAATAATGTTAATCCTTAAAGATCACACTCAGTAGCATTCCCCCATAAGCCTCAATGGACCTAATAGGGAAGCACAAACCAACCCAGGGTCTTATGTCTAGAGCATATATTCCCCTCCTGCTAGATGCCTAACAGGTTCACCTTACCAGTAGGCCTGGTATCAGACAACCCGACAGAAACTGATTAGATGGGTAGAAGAAGGACCAGGAAGGGAACTGGAAACCAGAAGGGTGTGGAAAGGAGCCCCAAATCCAACAGATGAAATGGTATGGATAATAGGAAAGGAACAATCAAAGGAATGGAAGCAGGGAAAATGGGACCCCACAATTTGGGGCTTAGGGCAACTTCTACCATGGGCCAAAGCTTTTAAGTACATTACTTTCATTTGAATCAGTACCTCTAAGAGTAAGGCATAGCAGAAGCAAAAAAAAAAAAAAAGGCAAGAGGGGCAAGTTTGAAAAAGGCAATAGCATACAAATGGATTAGAAAACTGAGGTCAAATCTGCTTTTCTAGAATATGTAACTCCATAAGAAACATAAAGTGTTTTTAAGGAGTAATAAATAAGGATCTAGACTCACAAAACAAATAAAAATTAGAAGAAAACTTGGATAATTTAGAGCTAAAAAATTTATGGCATTAATAAAATCCCTCAAGAATATGTCTATTCTTCATCAGAGCATGGCACTTTTACATAAACAGATTGTATATTATTAAGAAATGGAGAAGTTGCAAATAAGTACAAAAAAGGCAAATAATACTAATGAAAATTTTTAGAGTCCAGAATATAATAAAGAGCAGTCAATTCAGAGAGAACAATAAAAAGGCAGAGAGCTAAATGGAGACTTAAAGAAATTCTACATTATGAGTAGGTCAAAGAAGAAATCAAAGAAAAAATTAATATCTGTGTAAAAGACAATGATAATGACAAAAAAGCATGAAAACTTCTGGAATGAAATTAACATAGTCCTCAAAGAAACATTAGATCTGTAAAGAACATATGAATAAAACATAAAAAGAGGGACTGATTTTTAAAAAATTCTTTTTTTTTTTAAGCAATCGGGGTTAAGTAACTTGCTCAAGGTTACACAGCCAGTTATTTCTGGGTGTGGTGCTAAGTAACTGAGCCCAGATTTGATCCCCAGGTCATCCCAACACTGGAGCCAGTGCTCTTATTCACTGAGCCACTTGTCCACCCCTAAGAAATTGGGTTTAAGTAACTTGCTCAAGGTTACATGGCCAGGTGTTTCTGGGTGGGTGCTAAGTGTCTGAGCCCAGATTCGATCCCCAGGTCATTCTGACACTGGAGCCAGTGCTCTTACTCGCTGCCCACCCCCCCTCCCCAAATATTCTTAAATCAGAAAGCAAACAAATCTCAAATGAATACAAAAGCTGATCTCTTGAAAATTATAGGGGAAACAGATAAATCTGGATCTCAAAAGAAAAAAGAACTAACAAATAAAACTGAGTTGGTTCAGTGATATAACTTACAAAATCATTAATGTTAAGATAATCTCATTTAAAAAGAGAATAATTAAGTTAACAATTTAAAAAATTAAACAAATATAAATTCAAAGGAATTATCAGAATCTATTAGATATTGTTATATTCTAACAAGACACAGAATTGAAGGGAAACATAGTATTATCTACAAAAATGGAATAAATCCCAGATTAATGGAACACCAAAGATTTGAAAAAATCCAAACTCATAAAAAGAAATTGAACTTGCTTTCAAGAAACCAATAAAGAATGTAAGTCTTGGTTCAAGTGGATTTAAAGGATTTGTTATCAAAGTTTTGAAGAAAAATTCACACCAATTCTACATAAATTATTCTCAAAATCAGGAAAGAAATTACTCTACCAAACTTGTGTAATGAAACAACACCTAATACCTAAAATGTGAGACATAAAAGCAAAGTAAGGTAACTACAATTCAATATCTTTATAGTATATACAATCATAAACCCTAAATAAAATCTTGCCAAGAAAGTTTATTGCAATTTATTGACCAAAATTATTTACTAAGACCAAGTTCAATTCATGCCAGACTTGCAAAAATAGTTAATTAGTAGGAAAATAATTAACATAATTATAATTAAAAAGGAAAAAAAACCCAAACTGCATTAGCATAATAACTGCAGGAAAAATAAACCTTTGACTACATGCATCATTCATTTGTGCTAAAAGCCTCACAAAGTAGAGGCAGATGAGGATCTGTTCATCAGATCAATCTAAAGAACAATCTAAAACCAAAAGGTAACATTATAGGGTGGCTAAGTGGCGCAGTGAGAAGAGCACAGGTCCTGAAACCAGGAGGACCTGAGTTTGGATCCAGCCTCAGATCCAGCCTTTACACACACACAAAAACTAGCCATGTGACCTTGGACAAGTTACTTAACCCCTGTAAAAAAAAAAAAAAAGGTAAGGTTATATGTAATGGCAAAACACTACAACTTTCCTAGGAAATACAAGAGTAAAACAACAATGCCACTTTCTCCACTGTTATTTGACCTAGTTCTAGAAATGATAGCAACAGCAAAAAGATAAATGCAACATATAAAGGATATAAATGTAGGTAGATGGAAACAAAACAATGACTATTTGCTGACATAGTCGTTTACTTAGAAAATCAAAAGTCTCTACAAACTACTAGGACAATGGTTTCAAAGAAACTATAGGTTTCAAAATAAACCCACAAAAGTCAACAGTATTTCTATATAAAAAAGACTTAATCCAGGAAGCAATAAGAGAAAATAAAGTCCCATTCAAATAAACTACAAAATGCATAAAAATGTCTGGGAGTAAATCTAACAAAAAACCACAAACCCATATAAATTCAAATATAAAATGCTCCTTAAAAAGTAAATAAATGGAGGTGCATTCATTGTTCCTGGCTGAGTCACACCAATGTAATAAAAATGACAATGTTATCAAATTTTATTTGCAAATTTATTGCTATACTAATCAAACAACCAAGTGGATATCTTAAATAGACAAAATAAAGACAAAAGTAATTTGAAAGCACAAATGGTTGAGAGCTGAAACTATATTGTAATAAAACTATTTATAGATACTAAAACTGAATATCACATAATTTTCTTATGTCAAGAAATATGTCTTCTTTTGATTTTCTTACAACCATTAAAAATGCAAAAAAAAACACCCCAAAACATTCTTAGCTGTTGGGCAATTCAAAAACAGGCAGTGGGCCAGATTCTGCCTATGAGACCTAGTTTGCTAATCTGAGTCTAGAATGTCAAGATCATAAAGGGAGAAAGGTAGAAATGAAAGGTGAGATAGAACTTCTAGATCTCAGCTTACATTAACAAAACAGAAAATTTTAGTATTGATTTAAAAAAAAACAGTAGACCAAAGGAACAGAATTAAATAAAGAAGAATAAGAAATAATTTAACTCAACCCACTGTTTGATAAAATGAAAAAGAAAAAAAAACTATTTCACAAGAATTTCTGGAAAAATGGAAAGCAATCTAACAGAAATTAGGTTTAGAATAATATCATTTACCATTTTATTTTTTTTTGTTCAGTAATTTCAGTCATGCCCAACTCTTCATGACCCCATTTGGGGTCTTTTTTTTCCATTTGGGGTTTTCTTGACAGATACTGCAGTGATTTGCTATTGTCTTCTCCACCTCATTTTACAGATGAGAAACTGAAACAAACAGGATTGACTGATTTACCTAGGGTCACACAACTAGTAAATATCTGAGGCCATATTTGAACTTGGGTTTTCCTGACTCCAAGCTTGGCACTCTATCTATTGTACCACCTAGCTGCTTATATGTATCATATACCATATAACAAAATAAACTCAAAATGGATAGAGATATGAGATCTGGATATTGAAGAGGAGAGAAGAAGGAGGAGGGGAAGGGGAGAGAAAGGTAAATCACATACAGCTGTGGGTAGAGATAACTTCTGAACAAAGCAAGGAGGAGAGAGGAATATAAAATTAAATGGATCATTTAAATTATATAAAATTGGAAAAACCTTTCATGGGTAAAATTATCCAAATCAGAACAATAAGAGAATCAATAGAGTGAGGGAAAATTCTGGATATCTGATATATACAGTATGGGTCTAGTATATTAGATATATAGACAACTAAAGAAATATCTAAAACCAAAAGCAATTTCTCAAGAAAGGCCCATGGTATGAATCATGAAAAAAAAGATATAATAAAAAACAATAATATTAAAAAGATCCCAAATCACTATTAATAAGAGAACTACAAATCAAAATAACCTTGAGATTTCACCTTGAAACCAAAAAACTATCAAATATGACCAAAAAAAATGGAATAGTGCTGGAGAGAGTGTGGAAATAAAGCTAAAGAAAGGCTATTAGTGGTGGTATAAATTGCTCCAGTCATCCTGGCAAGCAATTTAGAATTGTAAAGAGAAATGACTAAAATGTCCACAGCCTTTGATCCAGAGATCCCTTTGCTATAGCATCTATTCAAAAGATGTCAATAAAAGAAATGGTCCATAAACACTAAAATTATTATAGCAGCACTTTTTCTAGAAGTAACGAACTAGAAACAAATTTGATACCCCTAAATCAGGATATATGAACATAATGGAATATTACTGCCTTGTATAAAAAATAAAACAAATAAATGAATAAATAAAATAAAAATCAGAGAATCATTGAAAGAATTTTCTGAACTGACACAAAGTAAAGAAGTAGGCCCAGTAAAATAATTATTATACAAAGAATACAATAAGGAAAATGAGGTTGAAAACAAAACAATCAAACCAGATGTTATGAAAATATAATAACCAAACTTGACCTCTAAGAAGAAATATAAGAATAGCTCACTCCTTTGACAAAGTGTGAGAGCAGGAGTTTAGAATACTATAATATATTAGACTTTTATGATGATATGGTTAATTTTGCTGAACTTTTTTTTCCCTTTATTTTTATAAGAAGTTGCTTTCTAGAATGTGGTGGGTAATGCAGATGATATTAAAAAAAAGATATCAATAAAAATTACTTAAAAGAAAGTAAAGGGGCAGCTAGGTGGCACAGTAAGAGCGCTGGCCCCAGAGTTGGGAGAACCTGGGATCGGTTCCGGCCTCAGATACTTAACACCCACACAAAAAACTGGCCGTGTAATCTTGGGCAAGTTACTTAACCCCAATTGCTTTAAAAAAAAGAAAAAAAGTAAAAACTCTTTAAGAAGTTCCAGAATGTCTAAGACTTTCCCTAGACTGTGGGCAAGCTTTCAGCATTCTCTGAGAGTGGCAGTCATCTCAATCACTCATTATAAGGAATCTTGGAAGCATCTTCTCACCAGGAATTACTAGTGACTAATAGCCTAATCAAAATGACAGCAACTCCATGGTGTCAGGGGTTCACATTTATCCTGAAATTCATTTGTTATTATCTTGATACTATAAGATGGAAGTTAATAAATGGTTACAACATCTATAACATGACATTTGCCAAAGCATACATTAGTATCCTTGGCTCTAAACCGAATGGTGCATTTAAACTGTGAACTAAAAAGATGAATGAACACTTCAGTGAATCTGCTATTTCATTAATATAGCATCCTCTCCCTTAGTACAGACTGTGACATGCCTTCAAGTTGTCCTTGTTCTTGTGGAAATACTCCACTGAGGATCTACCCAAGTTCTGGAAATATTCCTCTAGGATCCTTTTGTATTTTGTGGGTATAAGTCCAACATGTGGACTGTCTATCATCCCTTACTCTCATTATGTGACTGCACCATGTTCTTTTCTGGTTCTAGATTGACAGACTCTTGTCTCTGATGAGGCATTTACTCAGTACAGGGGATAGGGTGCTATGCCTAGAATCAGAATTGTGTTTGTTTCTGGACTCAAACCCTTCCTACTTACATGACCCAGTGTAAGTCACTTAACTATTGTTTGTCCATTTGCTCAACTATAAAATGAGGATATTAACACAGTACCTGGCACAATGTAGATTCTATATAAACGCTTGCTTCCTTCCTTCCTTCTAATTCCAGTTGCTGTACATGGGTTACCCCTGGGGAGTGACCAACAGTAACAGCAATAGTATGTCTGCAAACATGACACAACAGAAAGGTTTTATTTCTTACAAAGCAACAAAGACTATGACAGGCAAGGCAGATTTATGCCAGTCATGAAGAATGGCAAGGCCTCCAAGGTCATAGAGTGGAATAGAAATTTTAGTTGGGGCCTCAAAGCTTCAGATTAAAAATCACAAATAAAAATATTAACAAAAATTGAAAATGCATTCATTGCATGCTTCTAAAACTTAAGTTATTCATTGCACACATATCCATCGACACAAGATACTCCAGTTCTCTCATGCAGGTAAGTGATACAGGATCACCAAGAACAGATATAGAATAAGGGAAGAAAGGTATTCTGACTGCAGAATGAGTTTCTGAGAGAGGTGGATATGCTTGTGTGAAGACTTCATTAAGTATTACACGAGTGAATGAGTGGATGCTAAAGGAGTGGTGGACAATAGGTTAACTATTAACAAATCTCAGGTCAGCAGGGATAAGTGAGTAAGGATTTGTATTTATTAAATCAACACTTTACAGGAGCAACTGACTTCAAAGCACTAAGAGCTAAAAACACATAAAACTAGAGTGCTAGAAATGAATCAAAGTGAGAGATGACAATTTAAAAAAAAAACCTGATTTTGATAGACTTAGCCCTTCTCAGCAATGCAAAGACCTAAAACAATTCCAAAGGGCACATGATGGAAAATGCCATCCACATCCAAAGAAAGAACTATGGGATTGGAAGGCAGTATGAGGCAGACTATTTTCTTTTTTATTTTGTTTTTTTTTTTCCCTTTCTCATGATTTTCCCCATTCATTTTAATTCTTCTATGCAACATGACTAATGCGGAAATGTGCTTAATAGCAATGTATGTGTAGAGCCCATATCAGATTTCAAGCCGTCTTGGGGAGAGAGGGATAGAAAATTTAAAACTTGGGGTGGCCAGGTAGCATAGCGAGTAAGAGCATTGGCTCCAGTGTCAGGATGACCTGGAGATCAAATCCCGGGCTCAGATACTCAGCACCACACCCAGAAATAACTAGTTACTTAACCCCGATTGCTTAAAAAAAAAAAAAAAAAAGGAAAATTTAAAACTTATGAAAGTGAGTGTTGAAAACTAAAAACAAATAATTTAATTTAAAAAAAAACTAACAATTTTTGGCTACAATAACAAAAGACACAGAATCTAGGACATGATAGGTGACAATTCTGCTGTACTCTGTCCTTCTCAAACCATACCTAAGAGTATTGTTTTTTGTCTTTTCTGGGTGTCCTGTTTTAAGAAGGACATTGACAAAATTTGAAGGTATTCAAGACAAACTATGTTGAGAGATCTTTAGATGATGCTATTCATGGATTAGTCAAAGGAACTGGAGATATTTAATTTGGAGCAAGGAAAATGTAGGGGATACAAAATAGGGCCTCTAAGTATTTTAAGGGTGGTTATTAGGTGGAAAAGGGATTTTTTTTTCCTATTTTGCCCTCAAAAGCAGAAATAGATGAAAAATATAGAAAGCGAGATTTAAGTTTAATGTACGGGAAAGCATCCTAATAATTAGAGTTGTCCAAAGAGTAATTTTTGCCCTTCATTTCCTAAGAGGAACAATGACATGGGGTGATATCTTGACTTACACATGAATTGGATTTCAATGAGGAAGAGTTGCACAAAGATGTCAGCCTCACTCTTCCAGAATCATTGAGTTCTGGTGGCAAGACAAAAGTCAGGATGACTGGTGATGACCCAAGGTGGAATGGACAACACCTTGGCATTTTCAACGTCTGACCAAACTCTAAGCACTCCACAGTTCCTTTACAGCTGCAGAAAAAAATTGTTCTCATCTGCTCCTTCTGCCAAGGAACGTCTTCACATGCTTGGGATAGATGTTACTCTAACTCACCGACAAGTTTGAGGCCTGTCAGTTTCCCTCAACCTGGTTTAGCTTTTCTGTTATGATGATTTTACTGGGTATGGTCACTGCACATGCTACCACTTCTTGGAGGCACAGTTGAGACTGAGTGCCAGGTGGCCAGCAAAGGTAGATAAGCAGCCTTGAAAAGTGCTTGGCAAGTTCTCATATTAGAGGTGCTAGTCCTTCTTGAACATCTCATTATCCTTCCCTCCCCACCCCCACCCACCCAAAGGGTAACAGGCTACCTTAAGAAGTAGTAGGTTTGGGGTGGCTAGGTGGTGCAGTGAGTAAAGCGTGGGCCCCGGAGTCAGGAGGACCAGAGTTTGGTTCTGGCCTCGGACACTTAACACCCCACCCCCCCGCCCGCCACACACACACACACAAAACTGGCTGTGTAACCTTGGGCAAATTACTTAACCCCAATTGCCCTCCAAAAAGCAAAAAAAAAAAAAGTAGTAGTGGGAAACTGACTTTCTCCTCCTAAATAAAGGTATTAGATACCTGCTGGGTGTTTTGAAGAGAGGATTTTTGTTCAGTAATGGGTTAGAATAAGTGGACATTCAGGACTATACCATTTCTAAGATACTATGACTATACTTAGGTAAAGGGGTAGCCAGAAAGACATCAGATATAGCTAATGAAGAGCAATGCCTTCTTCCGGAATCATCCATCCAAGACAAGGCCAAGAGACTGCCAAGATTGATCAAAACCACTAAACCTTACCAACTTCTATTGTTTTGGGGTAATTATACGATTCAATTAGAAGAAAACAAAGTATCTATAGGGGCTTTCAAATCTTGACTATGTATGTGAAGAACAATAGGGTACAGGTAGGATTTTCATCTTTTTCTCCATTTGAAAATTGTGCTTTTTTAAGAGAAAGGAGGATATTGTACTTGAATGTCTACATATGTGCCAAAGGATATGTTCTGTTTTCAAACACAACATATGTTAACAAAATGCTGAACTCTTCAAAAGGACAGAGACCATCTCATGAAGCCTGGGGAGAACATACACATCAGAAGCCACTCTACCCTGATCAATAGGGTTTTAAACAAAATGGAGAGTAAGGAAAAACACAAAAATACAATTTTAAATTACAGGTATCTAAGTCCTTTAAATAAACTCAAGTTATCTGGCCCATATATGCATTCTGGATCACTGATACAATTTATAGATATCATCAGAAAACCATTATTATTATTATTATTATTTACAAAATATTAACTGAGAAATTTTAACAAGAATATAAAAATACATCCTGTCCAAACCAGCACACACTCTCTACTCTATCACCTTGGTGCTGGGGGAAAACAGACCCAAACTGAAAGTGTCTGACAAAAATATCCCCCCACCCCCCAGAGAGATCCACCATGCCCTACTGGAAAAGTCAAAGGGTACATGGGAGAAGATATGGGAGAAAGCAGATTGGAAGAGGGGACATCCTGTGGCACTGCTATTTGGGGGCGGTGTGTAGGGGAAAAACAGGGAGAAAATTTGTAACTCAGAATCTGGAGGAAATTAATGATGTAAATCAGAAGTTAATAAAGCATTTGAAAAATGGAAAAAAAATCCTCCCCCCAACATGTTTACTTTGGGGGGCAGCTCTGCCCATGGACAAATCATCCCCTTGTTTGTGGGCCATAGTATCTCAGGTTCCAGGTCAATCTACTTTTGGTTTTGATCAAACAGGTCATTTCTCAGGGTTTTACTGACTCACCAACAAAGGGGCAGCTAGCTAGGTGGTGCACAGACATACAAGTATGATATCCTCCTTTCTCTTCCAAAGGCACAATTTTCAAATGGAGAGAAAAGATGAAAACCCTACCTGGAAAAAGCCCAGGCTTGGAGTCAGAGGAAGATTTGAGTTCAAAATTGGCCTCAGACATTTACTAGCTGTGTAACCTTGGGCAAGTTACTTAAAACTTGCCTGTCTCAGTTTTCTCATCTATAATGTGGGGGTAATAACAGCACCTACCTCCTAGGGCTATTGTGAGGACCAAATGAGATATTTGTAAAGGGCTCAGAACAGTGCCTGGAACATGGTAGGTACTATAACAATGTTAGTATACATTATCATCGTTATCATCATCACTAGACTTGAGAACCACTGTTACCAATTTTTCAAACATCACAAATAATTAAGAACAATATCAGAAGACAGCAGGTGGACAAACTTTGTCCCAATTTGTAATAGGAGGACCGACATGGATTCTAGACCCTACATAGAATTAAGTTTGAGCTTTCTCATCTGCAAAATTTCCTTTATTAAGTAAATAGTTCATAAGCAAATAGGGAAGGAAGTGATCACAGTGGGAATAACTGAGAATAGACCAAAGCCCAGAAGTTCAGATGTCAAATAGGTCGGTATGAAAATGTGAATACAACTGGCCTGAGGTATTCAGAGCTGAGTATTTGAGTTCCTCCTATGCTAGATTTAGAGGGTGACAAAGCAGCAGCCAAGTGGAAGATAACTCTAGGGTACCTATTATATTATTTTGTAATGGAATAATAGTGTAAGTTTTTAACAACCAGTAGGAGAGAACAAGGAGTCACTAAGAACAAATTAGGTCAATTTCCTTTTTTATTATTATTACTTACCAGATGAGCTAATAAGGGAAGCTCTGAAAGACACAAAACTATATCTTGATTTCAGCTATCTGATAAAATCTTTATTATTATTGTGGACAAGGTAGAAAATCTTGGGCTGGATTCATAGCTGGGTTATTTAGATTAAGTAGCTGATCAAACAACCCATTGAGTGTTGATGAATGGATCAGTATCAACCTCTTTGGATGTATCTGGTTGCAAGGCAGCGGCTATGTACTTGCCTTGGCCCCCTTAAATACTTTTGCGAATTAAATTGCCATTAAAGACATACAAGAGGTGTTTATCAATTGTTTAGATAACACAAATCTGTAAAGAATAAATTACACATGAAAATTTGTTTGCAAATGATCTTGATAGCTAAAATGTTTTAAAAATGAGATAAAATCTTGAAACAAAAAATGTGATATTCTTCATTTAAAATTTAAAAAATCATGGAAAAAATAATAACTCTTGGGGGTTTTAACTGAATAATTCAATATGAGAAGACACAGTAACAGCTGTTAGAAAAATTACAAAAATAAATTAAGGTATCAATGAATCAATAAACATTTATTAAGTGCCTACTATGTACGAGACACTATCTATGAGCTTAGGTTACAAAAAGAAATGAAAAAGACAATTCCTGCCCTCAAGATCCTTACAATCTAATGGGGGGAGACAACATACAAACAAATATATTCTTTTGTGTGTGTGTGTGTGGGAGGGCTCTACATATACATTTCTATTAAACACATTTTCACATTAGTTATTTTGCACTTTGAAGAATTATAAAGAAAAGGAAAAACCACAAGAAAGAAAAAAAATAAAAACAAAAAAGAAAATAGTCTGCTTTGTTCTGCATTCCAACTCCATAGTTCTTTCTCTGGATGTGGATGGCATTTTCCATAATATGTCCTTTGGAATTGTCTTAGGTCCTTGCTTTGCTGAGAAGGGCTAAGTCTATCAAAATTAAAATCTATAAAATGATTAAAAAACTCTACTTATAAAATAAATGCAAATATTAAATATGAGGCATTCTGCAGGAATTAAGAATAATCCAGCAAGACTTCAAGTGATTTAGTATTATCTGCAAAACTTTACACTTAATTCCAATTTTTACAAGTTTTGTTGAATTTAAATACCATTTGAATGAAAAAGTACAACTTAGGAGAATTTAACATACTATAATAACCATATATAAATTTAATTTCAATATTGAACTCTTTTATTCAAACTAAGGATCACAATATTTGGATCAACACCAATCTTAAATTTGTTTCCATATGAAGTTTATTTCTATGTTTTTATTTAAAAAGAGAATAAAGTGAAAATGTGTGCTCATGCAAAAATGTGTTAGGAAGTAGCAGAAAAATTTTATTACCTTTCTTGGTGGAAATTAATTTTTTTTTATTTTTAGTAACCTGATCAATAAAAATGAATAGCTAATTACAATATAAAATATTTATTTTTCTACTAGCTAAGACAGGAGCTTTATTAAATGATAAATTTATTTAAAATCCATGTATATATTTTGCTTTATTTTTTAAAAAATATTTATATGTAAACTAACTTTTGCAAGGCAAAACCTTCATAAGATATGACTTTCTTCTCTTCTGCCCTTGGCACACCAGCTTTACAGTCTCATAATCTGAACAACTAACCAGGGTTGTCAACCAGAAGATCATTTGAAAATCTACAAGACAGAAGAACAGTGACATAAGCAGATAATAATGAAAAGTTTGTTCCAACAGAATATTTATAGGGGCGGTTAGGTGGCACAGTGAATAGAGCACCAGCCCAGGAGTCAAGAGGACCTGAGTTCAAATATGACTTCAGACACTTAACACAAAAACTAGCTGTGTAAACTTGGGCAAGTCACTTTACCCCAATTGCCCCTCCAAAAAAAAGCAAAAAAAACCAAAACCCAATATTTATGATGATTTGTGATGGTTTCAAGATAATGCATATTCAGAAAACATGGTTTTCACACAGTTTGACATTTACAGTATAAGAATGCTAATGTTTGTAACATCTTGATCCCATGATTATACAGATGATGAAATACAATTGAAGAGTAACAGAGGAGAATGAGGGAGAAATTGTGGTGCATTTGCAAAATACAAATGAGGGCATGTACCATCATTTGATGGGGTATATGAATGAGTATGACCATCATTTCAGAACTCAGTTTGCATTCAAATATTCAACCTTTGCATTTTGGAAACAATGTGATGATAGGTTGAGAAAGTAAAATAACATGTTGCATTTAAAGGAAAAATGTACTTGTAATATAGTTGAGAAGTTACTTAATGATTAAGGCGTCATTAAAGAATTTTTCATTCAAACACCCTGAACCATGTTTATGAAGTCTTTGAAACCACTAAATGGGAACTAATGATCGATATGAAGTGATGTAGAGTGAAGCAATTAGTCAACAAAACAATATACAAAATGATTATACATACATACATACATATACATATATATATATGTAAATGGAAAGGGCCACCAAAAAATTAAAAGTGAATTTTGCAAAATTATAAACAACAAGCATCGCTGAAAAGAAGAGCTATGAGAAGATAGTCCCACTCCACACCTTTGAAGAGGTAGAGGTAGTATGTTCACAAGTGCTTTCCATTTTCAAACCTTTTCAAGATATATATCAGTTATGCTTTACCACCTCCTTTTTCTTTTCTTTTTGTCTTAAATAATACTATATATATATGTGTGTGTATATATATATATATATATATATATATGTATATTAAAGCAATTTGGGGTTAAGTAACTTGCCCAAGGTTACACAGCCAGTTCTTTTATGTGGGTGTTAAGTATCTGAGGCTGGAACCAATCCCGGGTCCTCCCAACTCCAGGGCTGGCGCTCTTACTCACTGCGCTACCTAGCTGCCCTAACAATACTATATTTTCATATGGGTTCTCTCTCTAGGAGGAATTAAGGAGGGGTATTATATGAAATCATGGTGATATAACAAAACAAAATACATTAATAAAAACTTATTTTTAAAAATATAAATACTATTTATAAGCATATGCCCACATCTGGTTGGTTGTTGCACTTCATTCTCAAAAAGAACCAAAATGACATCACTATGCTAAAGTCAAGTTACAATGTATCTGACTGGCTGATCAGACCAATACAAGTTCAGAATGCTCTACCACACAGGTGAGACAAAAATAGTCCGTGCTAACATTTAGGGTGGATACTCTAAATTTGTGCATACTGTGTTTCATTTGACCTCTTTCAATTCTGCTTTGCTCATAAAGGACAGCACTTTCTCTGATGTGAGCATATCATGCTGAGTGGTCTTATGCCAGTGTCTCCCATGTCACACAATCAATTCTTAAGAGAGACCTTGAGATTGTCCTTATATCCCTTCTTCTGACCACCATGTGAATGCCTGCCCTGTGTGCGTTCTCCATAAAATAGTCTTTCTGACAAGCATACATTTTGCAATCAAACAACATGGCCAGCCCATCGGAGTTGTGCTCTCTGAAGCAGAGTCTGAATGCCTGGCAGTTTAGTTAGCGTAAGGACCTCAGAGTCTGGTACCTTATCCTGCCAGGTGATCTTCAGAATCTTCCTAAGACAATTCAAATGGAGGTGATTCAGTGTCCTGACATGGTGCTGGTAGACTGTCCAGGTTTCACACGCATACAACGAGGTCAGCACAATGGCTCTGCAGACCTTCAGCTTGGTAAGCAGTCTAATACCCCTTCTGTCCCATACTTTCCTTTGGAGCCTCCCAAACACAGAGCCAGCTCTGGCAATGTGTGCGTCAACCTCATTATCAATGTGTACACTGGAAAGTATACTACCAGGGTAAGTGAATCCACAGCATTCAAAACTTCTCCATTTGGTAAGTGAATCCACAGCATTCAAAACTTCTCCATTTGTTGTAACCAATGGTTTTGCGTATGGATGGTGTGGTGATGGCTGATGGAGCATTTGTGTTTTCTTGGTGTTAATTGTTAGATCAAAATTTGCACAAGCAGCAGCAAATTGATCCATACTTTGTTGCATCTCAGCCTCAGAAGCTCCACTGAGAGTGCACAATCATCAGCAAACAGCACCAACACTCCCTCCACTTTGGTCTTGGCTTGTAGCTTTTTCAAATTAAAGAATTTGCCATCAGTGAGGTAGCTGACGTTGATGCCGTATTCATCCTCATTTAAAGCATTTGACAACCTGGCTGAAAACATCATGCTAAAAATCACGGGAGCAGGCACACAGTCTTCTTTCACTCCCTTGGTGACTGGGAAGGCACCAGAGTGCTGTCCATTATCTAGAACCCTGGCAAGCATTATGTCATGGAACTGAAGCACAATACTGATGAACTTCTCTAAGCAGCCAAATTTTGACAGAATTTCCATAAGCCCTCAAGACTATCAGTATCAAAGGCCTTGGCCAGATCTACAAACATTGTGTACAGACCTCTGTTCTTTTCCTGGCATGTCTCCTGGAGTTGTCAGGCAGCAAACACCATGTCGACTGTTCCCTGTCCCTTTCTGAAGCCACACTAGCTCTCAGGTAGATCATCTTTCAGGTGAAGGATCAGCCTATTAAGGAGGACTCTGGCATGAATATTGCCAGCAATGAGTAAAAGAGAGACCCCCCCCCTGTGATTGTTGCAGGACAATCTATTTCCTTTACCTTTATAGAGATGGACAATGAAGGCATCCTTGAACTCCTAGGGGATAACCTCCTCTTGCCATATAACCCGGAAAATTTTCCCAGCATCCAAATAAATTTTAAATGTGAATTTCCCATTCACAAGATATCATCCAGATATGACTTGCTGACCTTCAGTTGTTCCATATCCTATCCAAAACATGAACAAAATTAACCTTGTGTGTTTATATGGCATTGATGCGCCTCCAAATGAAGGCCAGCTCTGATCATTTTAATTGTAGCTCATTTCTTATGCCTTCACACACAGAAGGTGAGCAGCTGCTTTATTAGGTAGGCTAGCTAAATTAATATCAAATCCCCCTATGTTCAATTGAAGGCTAAGGAGACCTAAAAAAATATCAAGGGCATTATGACATTCAAGAAAAAAATTCACTTCTTAAAAACTGTCTGATAGCCTTCTGCTGAACTCTAAATTTGAAACATTTAACAACTGGGGCTAGAGATATAGCTGTGAAAAAGAGGAGATAACTGACTTATATAGGGTCAAAACCTTAACCTTGTTCTTATTAACAATGTCTTCTAATAAGCTTATTCTCTCTCTCTCTCTCTCCCTGTCTCTGTCTCTGTCTCTGTCTCTGTCTCTCTCTCTCTCTGTCTCTGTCTCTGTCTCTGTCTCTGTCTCTCTCTCTCTCCCTGTCTCTGTCTCTCTCTGTCTCTGTCTCTCTGTCTCTGTCTCTCTCCCTGTCTCTGTCTCTCTCTGTCTCTGTCTCTCTGTCTCTGTCTCTCTCCCTGTCTCTCTCTCTCTCACACATACACACAACACACACACACACACTTTTTTTAAAGTCACCAAAATAGGTTTCTACTGTAAACTCTGCCTGTAGTTTTCCTGTCAAAACCAGTCCTTTCCATTTTATCACTTTCCTTTCATTAGGACAAAGCTATATACATCTAGACAATCTTCCCTTTTCCCTTACTTTCTGATAGCCTGGAATATTGGACAAAATATAACAGTACAAATTGGAGGTCTAGATTAGAATCATTCTAAAGACACTTACTAAATGTATGACTTTAGATATGTAATTTAACCTCTAAAAGCCTCATTTTGCTCATCTATAAACATGAAGAAAATATTTACAGTAACCATCTCACAGATTAATTGTAAGGAAAATACTTCGCAAGATTAAAATAGCATGTCTGCATGTGTGCACATACACATTTGTGCATGTGTGTGTGAGTGTAAGTGACAGAGAACGAGAGAGTACATAAACATACACGGTGTTTGGTGGTAGTGGATTTTTTCTTTTGTTTTTTTTCATATACCAATTTGGTAAATGGATATCTTTTTTTTTTTTTTTTTTCAGAAAAAAGACCCCATGTAGAGGCTCTATTTCCTCCCTCAGCTCTTGTAGGAAAATCACTTTGGTCCAGTCTGTGTAGGCAGAGTATCACCGAGCAGTTTTAATAAGAAGTAAAATCAAGATTCCTAGACTTAATTCTCAGTTTGGCTCCTGTCTCACTGTGTGACCTAAGTAAAGTCAATTAACCTCTCCATTTCCCATCCTGCTTAATGATGCATTTTTCAAAGTAGCTTGATATTCCCAGATGGAAGACACCATGCATGCATAAGTACAAATACTTTTTGTAGAATAGCTCCTTCCTGTAACTCTGAAAACACATCTAGGTCCAAATCGACATCCACTTTCCTAATCCAACCTTTTTTTTTCTTTTTTAAAGCAAAGGCAGCCTAGCTAATGTATTAAATTTTTTTTTAAGATAAAGTGTCCGCTATGGAATAGGATAAGACTATTAAATTCATTTTCATTTGTCCCCAATTAGATTGTTGAAGCTTTTACTTTACATGCAAAGAAAAACTGAATTAACCTATTGTACCAAACTAATTCTTAATCCAAATAAGACCTTAATAAGTCTTATACAAGGTCAAATAGATACACATATCAGTTACATTCACACAGCATCTCATTGCTCGGAAGTGACATGTAGGAATAACTAGACAAATGATACTGGCATTTTATAACAAGTATTGTTTCATTCATTCATTGCTGGTTTAATACCGAAAAAAGACCCAGTAGCAGAAGCAATATGGTAGCATATATCCCACAGGAATGGATTCTAATATTTAACCTCTGAGTATAAGAAAATAACAGTTCTTAATTTTGAAATGACATATGCTCATTCACAAAACAATCTGCATATTTCTTGCCTGGGGTCACACAGCTATAAAACATAAGTGCAACTGAACACAGGTCTCTCCTAAATCCAAATCCAGTGATTTTGTACTGACTACCAATTCTACTAGAGTATAGACTGTACCCTATCATATATAATATATATTATATATTACATATAACATATATAATATATAATAATAATCTAACTAGAATATAAAGTTTGAACTGTTTTAGAAAACAGTTGTAACCACAAGTTTTGGCCATGTTGGTTTTTGTTGGCATGTCTCCCCATTCAATTTTGTTGCCTCTTTCACCTGACTTTTCCCAATATTAAGTACAAGTAGCACCTCAAAAGCCTACATGAAGACAGAATGAAAGCTCATTCTCATGATCAGCTTCTGACCCCTGGCATGTCTTTATCATGTCAGGACTGTCTTCTAAGTTCCTCTAGACCTAAAGAAGTATACCAGGACCAGTAAAATACTGTAAATAATGACTGCTTTTCATCTAATATGGAAGACATACTGTTCTACATTGCATTGTATATCATCTTAGGAAGCTGAAAGCCCTGTTGTTCTCTGTTATAGTCAGATTACATTTGAAATACTACTTCTTAAAGTGAGAAATACATTTCAGGGAAAATTTTGACAGGATGGAATGCACCCAGAAGATAGCAACAAGGATAGTGAGAGAATGAGAGAACAAGCCATGAGAGACCAGTGAAAAGGAACTGGATATGTTTAGACCTGAGAAGACTTAAAGAAATAGCTGGTGTTAAGTATTTGAAAAGGTATTGTTTGGAAGAGTTTAGACCCCTGCCTGACTCCTGAGGGTAGAACAAAGAACATTTGACCAAAATTGTGGAGACATTTCAGCCTAAAGTTTTCAAAAAGGCAAAACGAGTTTCATAAGGAGGTTGTATATTCTTCCTCCCTGAAGGTTTTCAAAAGCACACTGGATTACCACTTGCTGGTGAATATGCAGAGGGGTGCAAGCATAAGTATGAATTGGACTAGATAGATTTCAAGAACTCTTCATTTCTGTGATGCTATGATTTCATGACAAAAAGCAACTTCTGGAACTGGTGGCTAATACACCAGTCATTAAAAGAATGAACTTGCTCATGCCAATTAAAAGGGAAATGATTGTGAGATGCAGTTGGCCTTCCAGCATACTAGTTTTTAAGTATCTCATACCCAATTTTTAAGCGAATGTTGTGAAGGAAACTCCTCAGCCAAAATAAAAATTTGGCTATTGTCTTTCCAAGGGACCCATGATAAAAAATGCTTTCCACCTTCTGAGAGAGAAATGATGAATTCTGAGCGCAAATTCAAGCATGCTTTTTTCACTTTCTTAATCTTTTTTTTTTCCAATGTCGTCAATACGGAAATATGTTTTGCATGACTTCATGTGTATAATTAATATATTTCTTGCCTTCTCAATGGGTGTGGGGGGAGGGCTTGCAGGATGAAGACAATTCAGAACGCAAAATTTTTTAAAATTAATGTTGAAATACACATATATTAATGGCTACTATCAAAACAGTCAGCACTAGTGATCAATGTGGTGATCATTTTAGTACAAGGCAGCTCCCATGTGGATGAAAACAATAACAGACCATTTTAATTGCAGCTCCTATCTTTTGCCTTCAGGAGGTGTGCAGAAGGTTTAACTGACAGGCTAGCAAAATTAACATCAAATCCCCAATACAGGTAGTTTCACTACCATTTCCTGCAACTGTTATGCTGATCAGAAGTAGATACTCTCTGAGAAACCAGACATAATCTTCCACATCAGCTTTTATTTTCTTAAACAATAAATTTTACCTTGGGCATTCTGCTACTCACTGTTCCAGAAATGCTGGTGTAGAGTGGGGCTAAAGTATCATTGAAATAGCCATGATCACAATTCTGGGATTTTTTTTTTTATTATTGGCTCCATGCCTGCACTGAGTGCAGGTGGAATCAAATGAATTAAATGAATGAACAAAGTGAATAAATGAAGGGAGTTCTTAGTCTTAGTTCTGAGGTTTCAGAAGATTCAAAACTATGGACAGCTTCTATCCTAGTCACCATTCTTACAGAAGCTTAGAACTCATCTATCACTGGGCTTACAGTATAAGAGGCAAGTAGGTAGATGGAATAGGGTAGAGACAATTAGATAGAAGGGAGATAACAGCACCTACCTCAAGTGTGTTATAAGGATTAAAATGGAGAGTATTTGTAAAATACTTTGCAGACATTAAAGTTCTACATAAAGGAAAGCTAGCTATCTAACAAGCAACTACAGCAGCAGAAGTAGTTGAGAGACAAGGCATTTTATTCTGCTTTAAAAGGTTTAGCTTTAATTTTCACCAATATAGTTTCTGAATACCATGAGAATGAATGTGGGTACTCTTGTCTATGTTTTAATATTTCATGTGAATAAAAATGATTCTGTGGACAGGCTAAGTCACATAAACATGTCAAGGACAGGAGAGCTGGTGTCAATATCCTTAAAGAAGGGAACATGAAGAAATAGGTTGGTAAAGCTTAGGAGGAAGTATCCTGAGGACAGATCCTGAAAACTGTAGGGATTAGTAGCCACAGGTGTATACTTGGAGATGGGAAATACTTTTAGAGTAAATGGTGGGGACTATGCAACAAAGAGCTGCTGGTGACAAAATTGGATCATCCTGTCAGATAAGCAAATTGATTGAACACCCAAAAGGGGACATGGAAGGAAATAGAGAGAAAAAAGAGAAAAGGAAAGAATGGAAGAAAAAGGAGACAGGAAAGGGGAAGGCTAAAGAGAAGGATTGGATAATGCAGACTTTCTCACCATCAGGCATGAGGGTGCTTCTTCCTGGAGTATGTAGGATTCTTATTTCCCAAAAGAGCATAAGAAAGATATGGAATAGTTTCTCATTTGAAACATAGATGTGGCCACAGTGCCGTGGGAAATCCAGATTTCCTCTAACCTCATGTGAGATTATCTATATCTCTCAAGGGGTTTAGCCAAAACAATCCAATAATGAGAGCATGTATTTGTTCTCTTGGGGAACAGTGAGGGGCTGCCATTGGTCATTCTGTACCTGAAGAAGGGTGGAAACAAGCATATGAGGCAAAAGTCTGTCTCCCTGTTTGACACTGATGCAAGTGTATGTGTGTGTGTATCAATTGTGACCCCACAATCTTCTATTAATTTAACATATTCGTATAAGACCCCAATGCAGAAATATGAAGAGCTGCCAAATGGTAAAACATTACTGGCAAATTAAGAAGTTTTCTTTAGAAACTCCTGAAACATTTAATTACCAAACCTACTACATAAGGCAGAAAAATACATAAATTTAGGAAATATAAATTATTATATTAAAGCAGAACTGTGAGTTTAACAACACTTAAGCAAGTAATTGTCCGAGTCTTTAAAAGATAAAATTTTATTACACAGATGTGAGAGTAAGTTTTGTTATTAAAAGAATTAAGCTGACTCTCCTGACCAACAATTAATCTGCAACAAATATTAAGTTTTGGGAACGATTATATATTTAAGCTATATTTCTTACCATAGTTCACCACATAAATTGTTCCCAATCTATAAGCCCATTTCAAATAAAATCCATCATGCTAGGCACTTTACATCTTTTTCTATTTATTGCCTCATTTCTCATCAGAAACCTTTTAGCTTTAATATTATTCCCTGGCACAGTATCTCATTAGAGTGGCAAAGATAAAGTTCTTTTTGAGATAAAGTAATTAGAGTGATTGTGAGCAAAAATCAGCCAAACTTCTGGGAGGCAATAATTCTCTCATTTCTGCTTCTACTGAAGTCTAAAATCTAAGTAAAGGCAAAAAGATGTTGAATAGGGTCAGTCTTGGTTTAGAAGATACAGCACCTTGGGATTAGCAATTTGCCCCCTTTGTGAGAAAAAAGCTTTGCTTTTCATGTGAAATCTCACGTACTGTTAAAAAAAAAGCTTGTGAGATGAACTAATTTGGCACAATGGTGTAAAGGAAAGAACACTGGCTAGAAAGCTTAGATTCCAGTCAGTCCTACTTCTGTGCAATGCAATTGGGAGCCTCAGTTTCCATATCTGTAATATGTGAAATTGTTGGTGAAGCTCTCCATAAAAGGGGGTTCTATATATACATTATGATTATACAAGAATCTTTGAGAGATGTGATCACAGTAATAACTGTACACAATGGGAAGGAAAGCATTTATTAAGTACCTACTATGTGTCAGATGCTGTGCTAAGAGTATATTACAAATATCTCATTTGATCCTCACGACAACCCTTATACCGTGTTTCCCCGATAATAAGACACTGTCTTATTAATTTTTTTGGACAGAAAAACACCAGAGGGCTTATTTTCAGGGGAGGTCTTATTTTAATGAACATTGACAGCAATTTTAATAAACAGGTAAATGTGAACAAAAAAAATGTACCTTTATTCAATAAGCAAATCACTGGGGAAGAGCAGGATGACGTGCTCACTGCTGCAGCTCCGATTGGATGCAGCTCGGAGCGCAGCGTGCCTTTCACGGGGGGAGTGGGGGACAGTGCATACAGAGGGTACCGTAATGTAGCATGTAGTGCAGGGGATCACCTTCACTACAGTAGCAATCTCAATAGGGCTTATTTTCAGGGGAGGGCTTATTTTAGAGGAATCTTACACAGTAAGGGGAGGGCTTATTTTCGGGATAGGTCTTATTATCGGGGAAACACGGTAGGTAGGTGCTGTTATTATCTAGATCCGAGGAAACAGAAGATAAAGGTTAAATGATTTGTCTGGGGTCACACAGTTGAGGCCATTTTGGAAGTCAGTTCTTATGACTCTAGACCTAGGTCTCTATTCACCATACCACCTAGCAAATTAGGCACCTAATGAGCTCTTATCAGCAATATAGAACAAAGAATAAAAGAGACATGTGTACAACAAAGGTGTTGGACACCATGAGTACCCCTCCTACAGGAAGAGGTTTAGTGTCCATAAATGGATGGCAGAGGCTTCCAATTCATCAATCTTTGTGTTACTGTGTTAAACTATCACAGGTCTTCATCAGTGAAATCCATGAACATGGAAGAGACCAGGCACATAACCAGGGCAAGGAAAAAAAACCAAAACATGAATCAAGAAGTGCTTTTATCTAGAAGGTGAATGTCATGTAGTTGAATGAACATTTGTATGCGTTAGTATGTCAGTCCATATATTTTGAGTAAGCAGTAGAGGTGGGCAGTGAGCTGAACATGGAATTAAAGATGAAGAAGACAGCAGGCTGGATTTAATAGTTTCCCAGAGGATTCCAAGCTACTCCCAAGCATAAAAACCCATCTTTTTAATAAGAGTATTCTCCCAGTGATGTTATATGGCTATAAAACAGAGGCTACTATCTCCAAAGAATTTTGTGCATTGGTAATGAATGTCAAAAGGCCTAGAGAAAAGTTCCCCAATATATGAAGATATGCTAAATCTTGCATGGCAAATTTATAAAAGTATATGGCTAGAACTGTGCAGAAAGAGAAAGAAAGGGTGAGCTGTGAATTTCATTGGTCAAGGGAGCACCTGCATTAGTGAGGTCACAAATCCACTGAAGTACAGATATAAATAATATCTATTTCACGAAGTAGCTGAGCAGAGCAAATGAGATAATGTGCCTCAAAGAAGATGGTCCTTTTGGATTTGGACAATTTTGATGGTGGGAAGAGATAGAAATAAGGACACTAGTGAGAAAGTTGTGAAAAAGCAGTCCCTTGAAGACAAGGCTTTATTCAGATAAATAGAATTCAAGGGTAGTTTCCCAACATCTGATTTGCATATGAACAGCTTGAGGAACTGGAAGACAACCCCTAGAAAACTCCATAGAACTGTTTGGTGGCCTTGGAACAAATGTATGAGTGGCACGAGAGGAACAGCTAGTGGAGAAGCAGCCTGAACTCTCAGTGAATTATAGGATGTACATTTTCTCAGGGAAGCAAAGGATATGGAGGCCCCCAGTGCAGATACATGAGGTGTTCCTGGGACATTATTTTTTAGAATAGTAGAAGGTGATTAATAATAAACGATCTGGAAAATACAGCCCTAAAAGAAGTTACTGTCATCCACGCATAAAACAGATACTTTTTGCCACTATTCACAAGTCACGTGCTTTATCAGCTCCACTGAGTCAACATTCCTCTCTTACCCAGTCTCGCTTTCTGACCCTGCATTGGTATCATACCTCATTAAACTTTTATATCATACCTTAAATTATTTTTGTCATAAACAAGTTCCCTGAAGATAGGACCTATGTATTACTAAGCTCTATATCCTTTTATAGTACCTACCACAATGCTTTACACAGAACAGACACTGAACATTTTTTGGATTAATGAATGAATAACGAATGGAAGACAGACTGTTGAGAGCATCAGGGCAGCCTTTGGCTGTTAACGAAACAGAGTTATGTTCTACTTATAAAGAAATTGAAATCCCCATGGTCATCTCCATTAGCATCATGCTCTAACAAAGCTAAGCTGCCTAGATGAACGTGTGAAATGCTTAAAACAACCACAAATAGCAGAAAGATGAAAATAAATCAGCCATGAGGAAAGTTTCAGAAACTTTGGACTAAGGGTCCTATCTAATCACTCCTCTAATATTTTTCTTTTTCTTTTTTTTTTTACTTTCACATTATACATTAGTCAGGTTATAAAGACGGATTGTATCAGATGGAATGATAAATCATAAGGGGACATAAAACCAAACAAGAAAAGGAAAAAGATCAGGTATTTTGCTTCCATCTGGATATAAACTCAGTCCTTTCTAGTTCTTTCTCTGGATGCACACATTTCTCTCCATCATGAATATTTTGGGATTGACTTATAACACTGCATTGCTGAGAAGAGTCCAGTCTATCAAAGTTGGTCATCACATATAAGTTGTGTCTGTAATTGTGTACAAATTCCTCCTGGTTCTACTCTTCTCACTCAGCATCAGTTCGTATAAGCCTCCCCAGGTAAATATGAAGTCCATCTGTTCCTCGTTTTTATAGTGCAATAGTATTCCATAACATGCATATACCACAACTTGTTCAGCCATTCTCCAATTGATGGGCACCCCGTTAATTTCCAATTCTTTGCCACCACAAAAAGAGCTGCTATAAACATTTTTGTATATGTGGGTCTTCCTCCCACTTCTATGATCTCTTTGGGATACAACCCTAGGAGTGGTATTGCTGGGTCAACAGATATGAAATTATTTATAGCCCTTTGGGCATAATTCCAGATTGCTCTCCAGAAAGGCTGGATCAGTTCACAACTCCACCAGCAATGCATTAGTGTTCCAATTTGCCCACATCCTCCCCAGCATTTGTCATTTTCCTGTTTTGTCATCTTAGCCAATCTGACTGGTGAGATGTGGTACCTCAGAGTTGTTTTGATTTGCATTTCTCTAATCAATAGTGATTTAGAGCATTTCTTCATGTGCTTATAGATATCTTTAATTTCTTTCTCTGAAAATTGCCTGTTCATATCCTTTGACCATTTATCAATTGGGGAATGGCTTGTATTCTTATAAATTTGACTCAATTCTCTGTATATTTTAGAAATGAGTCCTTTGTCAGAGACATAGGTTGTAAAGATTCTTTCCCAATTTCCCACCTCCCTCTTAATCTTGGTTACATTGGCTTTGTTTGTACAGAAGCTTTTCAATTTCATGTAGTCAAAATTATCCATTTTACATTTTATAATGTTCTCTAATTCTTGTTTAGTCATAAAGTCTTTCCCTCTCCACAAATCTGACAGGTAAACTATTCCTTGTTTTCCGAGACTACTTACAGTATCAACCTTTATACCTAGATCATGCACCCCTTTAGACTTGATTTTGGTATACAGTGTTATATAATGGTCTATGCCCAGGTTCTGCCATACTATTTTCCAGCTTTCCCAGCAGTTTTTGTCAAATAGTGAGTTCTTATCCCAAAAACGAGGGCCTTGGGGTTTATCAAATAATAGATTACTATAGTCTTTGACTTCTGAATCTCTTGTGCCTAATCTATTCCATTGATCCACTACTATATTCCTCAGCTAGTACCAAGTAGTTTTGATGACTGCTGCTTTATAATACAGATTGAAATCTGGTATAGCTTGTCTACCTTCCCTAGCATTTCTTTTCATTAATTCCCTTGATATTCTGGACCGTTTATTCTTCCAAATGAATTTTGTTACTATTTTTTCTAGCTCTATGAAGTAGGTTTTTTTTGGTAAATTAATTGGTATGGCACTACATATATAATTTAATTTAGGTAAAATTGTCATTTTTATTATATTCCTCAACCCAGCCATGAGCAATTGATATTTTTCCAATTAGTTAGATCTGACTTTATTTGTGTGAAAAGTGTTTTGTAGTTGTGGTCATTAATATTTTTCTTACTTATGATATTTTCTGAATCAAGTAAATGCATCACACATTCCCCACACCACACATTTCTCTTCAAGATGAATAAGGACTGTAGAAATACGCTGGTTGAAATTCTCATACAGTTAAACAAGAAAGAGAGGAACAGAAGATTTATAAGCTTCATAATGTTTGCATGATTTGCATAAATCTTTTTTGATTTGTTGACTTAACTTAGGGATACTACTGTTTTTTTCAAAAATACATTTCTATTCCCTCTTTTGTTGAAAGTTTATAGTGAGGGGGAAAACTATCATAGAAATTTCTAAAAGTGAACAATACTGCCCCCCCAACATTGCTATTTCTTCCTCCCTCCTAGTATCTGAATAATGCAAAACAAAATAAGTCAAAATGAGGAAATCAATATTCACACATTCTCAGATTTCTGGTGCCTTATTATAATCATAGAATTTAAAGCTAGAAGGAACTTCAGAAAATTTCTACTCCAGTTCTTTATTTTATAGATAAGAAAATTAAGAGGACTGAAAATAAAAAGGATTTGTCCAAGGTAATGTCAATAATAAATAAAAGAGGCATGATTTGAACTCTGATACAAATATAGTCCTTTTTCCACAATGTGACAATGCATACTTTTATATATAGAGAAACTACTGTACAATCCTATAATGTTTAAGGTCACCAAAAAGGAAGGTAAAGTGGTTTGTTTGTTTTTGTGTTGTTTTTTTTTTTTCCAGTATGACAAAGGTCAAAATTTCCTTTTACAACAATATTAAAATATTCACTGAAATTTTACATGCGTTCATTCTCATGATATCCATAATGCAGCCTCTAAATATAATGGTTTTATATAATAAAAATATACATACAACATTATGTCTCATAATAATGTTGTATAAGGGGCATCTAGGTGGTGCAGTGAGTAAAGCTCTGGCCCCGCAGTTGGGAGGACCTGAGTTTGGTTCCAGCCTTAGACACTTAACACCCACACAAAAAAACTAGCCATGGTACCTTGGGCAAGTTACTTGACCCCAATTGCCCTCCAAAAGGTAAAAAAAAAAAGTTATATAATAAATTTATTATTAGTATCTTTGCTGGAGAGGAGGGGGAGATACTCTTTTGCAAACCTGATGTCCTTTTTGGATTACATTTTTTAGAAGTGTATGCATGAACACATACTTCTTGCTATTTACCACTTTGCATTACCTAGCACAGACTTTGGTCCGAAAGGTACTCTTCTGGAATGCTGAATTATAAAGAGAAGACCAAACCTCACTGGTTGCTCTGGATTAGGCCTGAGTTAAAACAGTCTATCATTGTGCCCTGTAAATAAAACTCTAAGGGGAGATGAATATAATCAAGAGATGCTGCCTGTCAATGACCCATTATGATAAAGTGATAAACAAAATAACACCAACAACAAAAGAAACCCTGAGGGGAAATGCGCCATGCTTTTCTAGACTGTATCCTTTTGGACAGAGTCTTTCCTTACCTGGTCCAAGGTCAGCGTTGACTGTTTACAGGTGCTGCACCGTACCCTGAGTTTTCCTGGCTGAACATCTTGACAGTCTCCTTTGCAGAAAACATAGAAGCTGTTGTAACTGGGCATACCTGTTGGGAAAAAAAAAATCAAAGAAAACACTCAATCTATATTGAATTCAAATTAAGATGAAAGACTTTCTTTAGAAAGTTTGATAAAGTCAAATTACAAAGTTAATTTCTCAGGTATGACTGAAAACATACATTAGATAGATATCCCAATAAGGAAACAGAAATTTAATATGGAAAATCAAGTTTTATGCATAAAAGGGTAAAACATATTTCTCCCTTTTGGCAGCATGCATATGACTTACACAGTAAAACTAGTAAAAGGTAAACATAGTAAATTATAAAGCTAGTCATAACTGGCCAAGTATATTTCAAGAAACTGGAATTAAATACATTGTCTCTTACTGATGTTTTAGAGTAGGCTGGGAAATTCTGAGACTGATTTCTATTTCATGGCCCTGTTCTCAGTTTTGATTGGTCCATACTTTTCCATCTAAAACCTGATCTTTAGCTAAAAGTAAACCCCACTTCTTGGAGTACAAATAATGATTATATAACGCTACTTTCCCTGAAGAATTTCTAGCTCCATGACCACAAACATCAACATAAAGTGATACAAGACATACGATGAGTTTACTATATCTAGCAGAAGCGTTTAATAAAGTAAATAAACAATGTACATTTCTAGAGCCCTCACTACATAAAAAACAGATAAAATTATATCTCTAGAACAGAAATTGAAGAGAGAAACAGAAATGTACAAGCATACCAAGTCATTTCTATCTGAGGTGTTATGGTAGAGAGCAAGGAGAGGGGAGAATCATATTTGTAATGCCAAGGAATTATCCAGATATGGCTGAACCCTTTTTTATACCTCTTCTTTGATGGATTTGACTTTTGCAGGTATACTACTACATGTAATATGCTCTGATGCAAAAAAAAAATGTAGCCATTTGGGAATTTAAGATGATAAGATCATAAGTAATTTAAGAAAGAGAATGGAACACAATTACTATACATATGCACACATGCATACACACACATACATGTGCACACACATATACATACATAGAATGTTGTAGGAATAATATTCTGAGACCCTACCCAATATCAGCAAGGCTTTTTCTTGAAAAGTAATTAAAACTGTCCTGGAGACATAACCCAGAGGATTACGACTCTGACAGAAGTCATCTGACAGAGCTTCCAATGGCCTAAATACAAAGGTCACAGGAAGAGGTAGCAGCTCCTTCCCTAACTTTTTCACCAATCAGAGAAACTGTGCACAACTAAGTCAATTCTGCATCTTCACTAAATACCCTTACCTGTTAAGTAAACCTTTTGTTAACTGTTAGATGGTCTATGTGTATTTCAGGTCTAAGCCTGAAGCTTCACATTTGCCCAAATCAGACCCAGCCTACATCTCCCCCTATTGCAAACTCAAAGAAACAAACACAAAAGAAAGAAAAAGCATGCTATGTTTAGCACTTCTTTATACTTTAAGTATCAGAACATTCCATACATTCAAGTTTGCTTATCTCAATATGCAGAATGAATCAAAAGATTTTTTAGTTACATAGAAGATATTTATTTTCTCTTGCTTGATTCATACCTCCGTAAGTCAAGCCAACAAGCAAAGAGAAAATGCCATCCATTTGTACTGTAGAAATTTCAGCAACATTCCTTTTTGTAATTTTCCAAAGACAGAATCCGCATCAACCAAGATCTCGTCGGGTCAGACAAATGGCAACGTTTTTAATGAGGATGCTTCTATGAGACTGAAATGGGGAGGAGGAGCCCTGGCCATTAAAGCACCAACAGATAATGCAAATTTTACTATTTTTATAACCTTCTGCAAAGGTTAAGCAGGAAAAGGAAAAGAAAGGAAATTCTTTCAAAAGAAGACTGACTTGCTCCAAGACACTAACATTATTGAAAGAACCTTTTTAGAGCATTTTACAATATTAAAAAGGAGCATCTCTGAAATTGCAGAGACCCAAATGGCACTTTGCTCTGCCAGAGGGACGTAGCAATGTCTGCAATATTGTTTCCACTAATGATATACCTAGGCAAGATGTGAAAGGCTTGGAAATTCTTGCATTTCAATAGATTATAACCTCCTACTAAAGTCCTTGAGAAAGTTATTCAGGAATTACCAAGTGCCAATGTATGTGCCCTGGAAGCATACAAGATGACATACAATCTATTATAGATTGCTTTCCAGAGTGAGTGCCAAGTTGGAAATTAATAGTCAGTCTGAGGAAGATCAAGGTCAGGCCATTACTGGCTACTGCAAATTTCAAACTGTTAGCTTGAAATAGCTAGTCACATGAACTTGATCATGAAAGGGAGTTAGGCAAAGATGCACTCAGGAATTCTCTTGGGCCTCTCATTTTCAGTACTATACCTTTTAATTGCGGGTTGAGGACATAAGTAAAGAACAGACATACAGGTTAGGACACTGCCATGTCTTACGAGAGGGTACAGTGGTATTCAGACTTCTTATGACCCCAGAGTTCTTTCAGGCAAACCTAAGGTTATTTATACCTATCTCTCAGAAGCTATGTATGTAAATGCCAAAAGTAACATGAAGCCGCTAAGTGGCCAGTTCAGCACACTATGTGAATCTTGTCAGTATTTTAAATAGTTATCACTTCCACATTGCAACTTTTCCTATCATTCATGGTTTCAATATATCACAGGTCAGCAAAAGAAATTAAATAGAAATGTTTTTTAGGTTTGGAAACCACAGTTTTGGAAACTGGGCACGTGAAGCCCAGCAGATGACACACGCAACAAAAAAAGTTTAGAAAATCATAAATGAATAAAATAAATGTATAGTATTGCATAAGAGTAGCATATTATATCTTTTAATTCTATAATTATTCAGGCTTCTGTGCTATAAAGGGAGGGCCAAAAAGTTTTACACAGATTTTCCAGACTGTGGGGTGCTGCATCCCTAACCCCCACGATGTACAAGGGATAACTGTACTTTTCTCCTCTTTGGTGCTCTTAAGTTCTTTTATTAGTCTACTTATCAATACTCAGTATTAGCATTTCATTATTATATTAATGAACTACAAAGAGACCAGCTGTAAGGAATTCAAGTTATCTATTAATATAGTTGTCCTAACAAATGAATCAGATAGCCTGGTAGGTTAGGTGATTTGAATTATTGTTTAAAGCTTGCTCCACAACATACTGAAATGATCACTCATAAACACTTACACTTAATGAAAATGTCCCTGAAAAGTACAGAAGAACCACATTTTGATGGACTAGTTTAAATTTTCTATATATTTATGAGCATCATAAAGATGTCTTTCTCAAAAGGGACGAAAACATGAGTGAGAGGGGAAAACTGTTATCAGAAACATTATCGGTACACAAAACCAGGGGAAAAGACAAACTAAAGCACAGTACTTAAGATTAATCCTGACAATTTGCCAACAAGTAAAATATATTCTACAGAAATACAGTTAAAATTTTCACAGCAGCCTATGTCCACTGGGCTATCATATCCTGAGGAGTTTAGCTAGATAATTTCATGTCTCCAACAAGGTAAAAAGTAGCCAATACTTGTAGAATGACTCTGACCTTGCCATAGAGCAAGTGGTCCGCAAATGATTATCTTGCTATGACTACAACCTACATTGAACCATTAGCATCACTATACAGTGATCTTGCCCTCTATGAACATGCTTTCACTCTCAATTTTATGGAGGAGTTATCAATTTTTATGGTATTTCTACACAATTATGTTTTATCAAGCAGTAAAACTGTTGATTTTTCATTGCTGTTGCTATTTAAGGTTTTTTTTCTGTTACTTATTTTGAAAGCATTAGCAAAACCTCCTCCTCTGGCAAGAAAAACTTAGAGAGTTTGGAGGATCTGAAACAGCAAGTTAGAAATAAATCACTAGGCTTACAGCCAAAATTCATGAATTCAGACTTTTCTTTTTCTAGTAGGAAGCTATAGATAGTCAAATAAGTCAACGAGGTAATCTTTTGGATGAATTCAACAAAGTCATAAGTGTCAGGAGGTTAGAAACCCCATGATAAACTAATTTCTTAATGACAGATGTTACTATTTATTTTTAGAAAATAGAAACAAAAAATATTCCCACGGATTTATCATTGTGAGCACTCTCCACTGATTCAGATAGAACTTCCTCCACCTTTGTAGATGATCTGCATGAGTTACTATTGCCAAAAAATAATAAGTAAATCATGGAAGAAAATCTTTCAGGGTTAAGAAAGACCCTTTTGGATTTATCAATGATAATCCTCAGAAAATAGGAAAATAATCTATTCCAATGTCCATGCTTTAGAGCTTGGTACAACCTAAAAAAGAGAAAGCACCCAAGTACAGCTTTCATGAACATATAACCAGTTTCAGGAATCAAAGAGGCACTTTTGTGGAGGAATAATATGATTCCTTTTACTGTCAGAATATTCACAATATAGTCAATGTATAAAATATTAGACTAAAATATTTAGTCTAAAATATTAGACTAAAATGTATGCAATCTGTACATTTTATTCGCAATTTTGCAATTATGGAAAACTTGGTATATATAAATTGAATTTTAGTAAGCTTGAATGCTTTTGTTAAGGTGAAGAAACTGACTTTAACAAATACATATTTAAATGTTACCTTAAAATGAGGAAATTGACATATTCAAGGTTAAAAAACTAAAAAATGATGAGGGAAGATTTAGAACTTGGGTTATCTAACTCCAAGTATGCCATATTGTTCTACAATGAAAACAAAGAAGCTTAGTATGTTTCTTTTTTAATCTTAACTACAAGAAATCATTGAACTAAGGTTATTGCCTCAAGTATTATATAATCTATTCAACTCAACTGCATGAAGATACCTACTACAATGCCTGAAATCCGTGACTTCTTCAAATGTCCTTCAAGGCTCAACTCCAATGCCAACTCCTATGGAAATCCTTCCTGATGCCCCCTATTCTTAGAGCCCCTTTAAATAAATTGTATATATTTCAAAGGTGAACATGTTCTATTGCCTTCCTTTCACTAAATGGAATGTAAGATCATTAAGAGCAGGGAGTATTTTCGATTCTGTATTTGTATACCCACTATTTAACATAGTTTTTTAAACATCATAGTTACACAATGAAAAATTCTTGAACTGAATTAAATTGAAAAAAAAAATTCTTTCCTCATATGGCCTTACATTCACTTTTATCTTTACATGGAGACCATTATAATATTTTCTTAATTAAATTATTTACTTTTAGTTTTCAACATTCTCTTTCATAAGTTTTAAATTTTCTCTCCCTCCTTTCCCAAGATGGCTTGAAATATGATATGGGCTCAACATATACATTCCTACTAAACAGATTTTCACATTTGTCATGTTTCATAGAAGAAATATAATGAACAGGAAAAAAACATGTGAAAGAAAAAAAATAAAATAAAACCAAAGGAAAAAAAAAGAAAATGGTTTGTTTCCTTCTTCGTTACAACTCCATATTTCTTTCTCTGGATGTGACTGGCATTTTCAATCATGTGATCTCTGCAATTGTTTTAGGTCCTTGCATTGCTGAGAAGGGCTATATCTATCAAAGTCAGTCATGGCACACTGTGGCTATTAATATGTACAATGTTCTCCTAGTCCTGCTCCCCTCATTCAACATCAGTTCATGTAAGAATTCCCAGGTTTCTCTGAAGTCTGCCTGTTTATCATTTCTTATAACACAATAGTTTTCCATGATATTCATATATCACAATTTCTTCATCCATTCCACAATTAATGGGCATCCCCTTGATTACAAAAAAGAGCTGCTATAAATACTTTGGTGCATGTGGATCCTATTCCCATTTTTATGATCTGTTTAGGCAACACAATATTTTAATCTATAAATCACTTCACGTTCTTTTGGAAGCAGGTGAGATAAAAATCTTAGGCACTATATAAATAATATCATACTGCTTGCCTTCTCAATGGGGGGTGAGAAGAGGAAGGAGAGAGAATTTAGAACTCAAAATTTTTCAAAAAACTAATGTTAAATTTTTTATATTATATATATATATGTATGTTCACTTCTATACATGTATATTGAACGTATGTGTGTCCAAACCCCCCAAAAGATAAATATTAAGAGATTTTCTGATTATTAGTAAGGAGAAAGGCTTAAAAATAAAGGAATTAAACATCACTTTTTACTTTGCCAAGAATTGTGCTAACTGCTAGAACAGAGGATTTTTACCCTGAGTTTGCAAACTATTTTTTAAAAAATAATATGAAATCTATTGTTTTTCAAATTCATTTATTTATTTTTAGTTTTCAAGATTTACTTACACAAGATTTTGAGTTACAAATTTGCCTCCCCATCTTTCCCCTACCCTCACCCCAAAATAGAGAGCCTAGTGAATACTCATTTCCCCAAACTGTTCTCTCTTATATCCTCCCTCATTCCACCCCCCACCCCCAACTTTCTAGTAGGGCAAGATGGATTTCTATACCCCAGTGCCTGTATATCTTATTTACCAGTTGCATGTAAAAAGCATTTTTTTAAACATTTGTTTTTAAAATGGTGAGTTACAGATTTTTTCCCCTTCTTCCCTCTGCCCCCACCACCACTGGGAAGATAAGAAATTCACTATAGGTTATACATGTGTAGTTACACAAAACATTTCCATAGTAGCTATATTGTGAAAGACTAACTATAATTCCCTCCACCCTATACTGACCCCCCTCCCCCACTTATTCTATTTTCTCCTTTGAGCCTGTCCGGTTTCAAAAGTGTTTGCTTCCAATTACCCTCTCCCCTAATCTGTTCTCCTTTCTATCACCCCCTTCTTATCCCCTACCCCTCTATTTTCCTATAGGGTAAGATACCCAGTTGAGTGTGTGCTATTTCCTTCTTAAGCCAAATTCAATGAGAGTAAGGTAGACCCATTTTCTTTCCTCTTCCTGCTCTTCCCCTCTATTGCAACACCTTTCTCTTGCTGCTTTTATCAGAGATAATTTATCCTAATCTATCTTTCCCTTTCTCCTTCTCCCAATATATTCCTTTCTCACCTCTTAATTTTATTTTTTTGATATCATCCCTTCATATTCAACTCATCCTGTGCCCTCTGTCTATGTATACATCTACATACATATGCACACACTCACATATACATATGTACACCCTCCTATACATACATATATGTGTATATATATATATATATAATCACACATATATATTCCCTTCAAATATTCTCATACTGAGAAAAGTCTTATGAATTACAATTATCATTTTTGCCATGTAGGAATGTAAAGTTAATAAGTTCCTAATGGTTTCTTTTTCCTGTTTACCTTCTCATGCTTCACTTGCTTCTTGTATTTAAAAGTCAAATTTTCTGTTCAGCTCTGCTTTTTCATCAAGAATACCTGAAAATCCTCTATTTCCCTGAATGATCATTTGCTGGGGTTTTCACAGCTGTTGGAGCTATTAGGAGGGTGCCCTCTGTGAAGCCGCCACAAGTTCTGGCACACTGTCCATACATCCAAGGAACACCACCCAAGACAGCGATCCAGATCCAAGCAGGTTAAAGCAAGGGTGATTACCCTCTGAATGGTCACTTGGTCCCCTTACTATCTGTAGACCAGGAGCTCTAAAGTCTGCCAGGCAACAACATCTGCAGCCACCACACCTCTGCCACTTCTCTCACACAGGGAGGGGCCAGACCATGCTCTTCCTTCACCCAGTTCCAATAGAGTTCCTGACTGATCTTTTACTTTCTTTTTGGCATTTATGGGTTGAGATGTCTAGAAACTGCCACAGCTGCTGGTGATTCACTCTCCTGGAGTCTGCTCTGGCCACTGCTGGTCAGGTCCTCCCTGAGCTTGGAGCAGCTCACACTGGGTTGGGCTCAGCTTCCAATCCACTGCAATGGACCCTTTCTGTCAGCCTGCCAGGCTGCCTTAAGCAGATTTGTTTCTCTCTGTTACTTCTGCAACTTTAAAATTTGTTTAGAGTCATTTTTTTTGTGTATATTGGAGATGGAGGGACCTGGAGCCGCGTGGAGGTCCTCTTTTTACTCTGCCATCTTGGCTCTGCCCTCCCCCCCCCCCATGTGAACTATTTTTGAAAATATACTTAGATATTATATTTGAATATAATTGGTTTTCTTTGTAATAGTAGGAATTTTATTCGATATCTTTAAAAACTTGATTTAGAAAAGAGACTTATATGGTTCATCTGCCTACCAAAGAATAAAAACAAAAAAGGTAAGAATTCCAGACCTAGAACAAAAAAAGTTAAAAAAACAAACAAACGGTGGTGGGGGGGGGGGGCAGAGCCAAGATGGCAGAGTAGAAGCATGACCTTCCCACAGCTCCAGCTTCCACCTTCCCCAATCCATGTAAAAAGGGGACTCTAAACAAACTTTGGAGCTGCAGAACCCACAAAATGACACAGAGAAGCTAACCTCCCGCTGCGGACAGCCCAGCAGGCCATCAGGAATCCAGCTCAGCACTCTGGGAGCTGAGCCCAGCCCTACACTGAGGCTTTAGCCCCAGGGTAGGCCTGAAAAGCCACCAGCCAGAGGGACTCCAGGTCAGCAGCAGCTGTGGCCGTTTCCAGATTTATCAACACATAGACGCAAAGGACAATGTGAGAGGCCAGTGTACTCTGGACTTTGGGACCAGTACGTGGGAGTGCATGGATTTTACCCTCAGGGGCGAGAAGCCGCTGAGACCCCAGCACAGCCCGCCAGTGCTACATGATGGCTTCAGCCCCTGGCCTGCAGAATGTAGGGGGACCAAGCACTAGTCTGAGGGGTAATTGCATTGCTTTAACCTGCTTGGATCTGGATTGCAGTCTAGGGTGGAGGTCCTGGGTGTGTGTCCAGCTTGCCAAAGAGTGTGAGACCTCAGAGAGGGCATCCATCTAATACCTCAGGCAGCTGAGAAAACCCCAGCATTTGGGATAAAAGCTCCCCTGTCTGGTGGTAGAGTCCTCCTGGGGCAAAATGCCCAAAAGTTAAGTAATTGAGTGGCAAAATGAGCAGGCAAAGGAAACAAACCAGACAGAAGATTCCAACATTACATTCCTATTTTGGGGACAAGAAGGAGCAGAGCATGGAAGAGGAGGAAGCCAGAGAAGTCAGAACTCCTGCACCAAAAGCTTCAAAGGGAAATACAAGCTGGTTACAGGCCATAGAGGACCTTAAGAAGCAGATAAGAGAAGTGGAGGAAAAATTGGGAAGAGGAATGAGAAAAATGCAAGAAAATTATGAAATAAGAGTCAATGACCTGACTGAGGAAAATAATACCTTAAAAAACAGACTGATTCAAATGGCAAAAGAGGCTCAAAAAGGCAATGAGGAGAAGAATGCCTTAAAAAGCCAAATTTGCCAGATGGAAAAAGAATCTCAAAAGCTCAATGAGGAGAATCATCACTTCAGAATTAGATTGGAGCAAATGGAAGCTAATGACTTTATGAGAATTCAAGATGCTGTTAAACAGATCCAAACAAATGAAGGAATAGAAGTCAATGTGAAATATCTCATGGGAAAAACCACTAACCTGGAAAATAGATCCAGGGGAGATAATTTAAAAATTATTGGACTACCTGAAAGCCATGACCAAAGCAAGAACCTAGAAATCATCCTCCAGGAAGTTCTCAAAGAAAACTACCCTGATGTTTTAGAAACAGAGGGCAAAATAGAGGTTGACAGAATCCACTGATCACCTCCTGAAAAAGATCCCCAAAAGGAAACTCCTAGGAATATTATAGCCAGGTTCTGGAATTCCCAGATCAAGGAGTGTAATGGGAATGCAAATTTGGAAGATCTTCCCTGCCCCTAGGCTAAAGTGCACCTGAAGCCTGGGGTGGGAGGCTTGTTTTTCAGTAGATACTTTTTTTTTTTTAATGCTTTATTAACTTCTGATTTACATCATTCGTTTCCGCCAGATTTTGAGTTACAAATTTTCTCCCTGTTTTTCCCCCACCCATCCCCCCAAAACATCAGTCCCACAGGATATCCCCACCTCTGATCTGCTCTCTCCCATATTTTCTCCCATAACCGTTTCAACTTTTCCAGTAGGGCATGGTGGATCTCTATATTTCCCAATTACATGTAAAACAATATTGATAATAGTATATATATATTTAAACATTTGAATTCCAGATTCATTCCCTTCCTCCCTTATCACCCACCCTTACTGGGAAGATAAGCAGTTCAGTATAGGTTGTACATGTGTGGCTAATGCAGAACAATAACATAGCAGATATATTGTAAAAGACTGAATATATTTCCCTCCCTCCTATCCCACATCCCACTTGTTCTATTCTCTACTTTGATCCTGTCCCTTTTCAAAAGTGGGTGCTTCCAACTTCCCTCCCCCCACAGCCTGCCCTCCCTTCCATCATCCCCCCTCACATCCCCTCCCCCCCATTCTCCTGGAGGGTGAGATCCCCCATTTAGTGTGTATTTCCCTCCCTCCTCAAGCCAGATTGAATAGGAATAAGGTTGACCCATTCCCTTTTGCCTTCCTATTCTTCCCCTCCATTGTAACCATTTTCCCTTGCCTCTTCTGTATGAGATAGTTGCCCCACTCTGTCTCTCCCCATCTCCTCTCATTATATCCCTCTCACCTCTTAATTTCACCTTTTAAGTATCATCCCTTCCTGTTAAATTGGTCCCGTGCCCTCTATCTATGTATACCTGTAAACATATATAAACACATTCACATATGTATTCATATGCCTGCATACCCTCATATAAAGACATATATATATATATATATATATATATATATATATATATATATATTTCTAATCCCTTCAACTACTGAGAAAAGTTTCATAAGTTACAATTATTGTTTTTCCATGTAGGAATGTTAATAGTTCAACTTTGGCCAAGTGGCTCAGCAAGCAAGAGCACCGGCCTCAGTGCCGGGACGACCCGGATCAAATCCGGGCCCAGAGACCCAGCACCACACTCAGAAACAACAACTGGCCGTGCAACCCCGAGCAAGCCACTCAACCCCAATTGCTTAAAAAAAAATAGTTCAACTTTGATAAGTTCCTTATGATTTCTTTTCCCTGTTTACCTTCTCATGCTTCTCTTGCTTCTTGTATCTGAATGTCAAATTTTCTATTCAGCTCTGGTTTTTTCAGCAAGAATGCTTGAAAGTCCTCTATTCCACTGAATGACCATATTTTCCCCTGAAACAGGATACTCAGTTTTGCTGGGTAGGTGACTCTTGGTTTTAATCCCAGCTCCCTTGACCTCTGGAATATCACATTCTAGGCCCTTCTATCCTTCAGTGTAGAAGCTGCCAGATCCTGGGTTATCCTGATTGTGTTTCCACAATATTCAAATTGTTTCTTCCTGGCTGCTTGTAATATTCTCTCCTTAATCTGGGAATTCTGCAACCTGGCTATAATATTCCTAGGAGTTTTCTTTTTGGGATCTTTTTCAGGAGGTGATCGGTGGATTCTTTAAATCTCTATTTTGCCCTCTCGTTCTAAAACATCAGGGCAGTTTTCTTTGAGAACTTCCTGGAGGATGCTTTTCAGGCTCTTACTTTGGTCATGGCTCTCAGGCAGTCCAATAATTTTTAAATTATCTCTCCTGGATCTATTTTCCAGGTCAGTGGGTTTTCCCATGAGATATTTCACATTGCCTTCTATTCTTTCATTTGTTTGGATCTGTTTAACAGCATCTTGATTTCTCATAAAGTCATTAGCTTCCATTTGCTCCAATCTAATTCTGAAGCAATGATTCTCCTCAGTGAGCTTTTGAGATTCTTTTTCCATCTGGAAAATTCAGCTTTTTAAGGCATTCTTCTCCTCATTGCCTTTCTGAGCCTCCTTTGCCATTTGAGTCAGTCTGTTTTTTAAGGTATTATTTTCTTCAGTCAGGCTGTTGACTCTCATTTCATAATTTTCTTGCATTGTTCTCATTTCTCTTCCCAATTTTTCCTCCACTTCTCTTATCTGCTTCTTAAGGTCCTCTATGGCCTGTAACCAGCTTGTATTTTCCTTTGAAGCTTTTGGTGCAGGAGTTCTGACTTCACTGATTTCCTCCTGTTCCATGCCTTGCTCCTTCTTATCCCCAAAATAGGAGTGCAATGTTGGAATCTTCTGTCTGCTTTGTTTCCTTTGCCTGCTCATTTTGCCACTCAATGATTTGACTTTTGGGCTTTTTGCCACAGTAGGACTCTGCCACCAGACAGGGGAGTTTTCATCCCAAACGCTGGGGTTTTCTCAGCTGCCGGAGGTATTAGATGGGTGCCCTCTCTGAGGTCTCCACACGCTCTGGCAAGCTGGACACACACCCCGGGACCTCCACCCTAGACTGCAATCCAGATCCAAGCAGGTTAAAGCAAGAGCGATGACCCCTCAGACTGGTACTTGGTCCCCCTACACTCTGCAGGCCATGAGCTGAAGCCACCACGTGGCACTGGCAGGCTGTGCCAGTGTCTCAGCGGTTTCTCGCCCCGGGGGTAAAAGCCACGCACTCCCACTTACTGGGTCCCAAAGTCCAGAATGCACTGGCCTCTCACCTTGTCCTTCGCATCTATGTGTTGATAAATCTGGAAACGGCCACAGCTGCTGCTGATCTGGAGTCCCTCTGGCTGGCGGCTAGTCAGGCCTGCCCTGGGGCTAAAGACTCTGCGTGGTGCTGGGCTCGGCTCCCAGAGCGCTGCGCTGGCCGATTCCTGCCGGCCTGCTGGGCTGTTCTCAGCGGGAGGTTGGCTTCTCTGTGTCATTTTGTGGGTTCTGCAGCTCCAAAGTTTGTTTAGAGTCCCCTTTTTACATGGATTGGGGAGGGTGGAAGCCGGAGCTGCGGGAGGGTCGTGCTTCTACTCCGCCATCTTGGCTCTGCCCCCCTCAGTAGATACTTCTTGATTGGCCAGTGAGTCAATAAGGTTGTTACATTCTCTGAGCCAGGAGAAGGCTATATAAGCCCTGATGTGTAGCTTTGTTTTGGGGGCTCACTTTGAGAAGTATTCTGTGATTTGATTTGTATTCTAGGAAGCCGTTGTCCAGGGCCCCCCCAGCTTTGAAAAACCCAGATATTGAAACCCAGATATTGACTGGGTATGGATGTAATGGTTGGACAGTTTGAAATCTGTCTACTTGATCTGTTTCTGTCTTGATAATTCTGCCTGTATACTTTGAAGTTCGGGGTGCCGACTTTTCCCCTGAACAAGGTAAACAATATATGTCTGACTGATTAAAAGTAAGCTTGTTAACCCATTTTGAGTTGCTTTCCTTTATCAAAGCAGATCCAAGAACCTGTGTGAGCAGCCACCCTAGGGACTCCAGGGTGCTTGCTGCTACAGGGAGAGAATATTACAAGCAGGCAGGAAAAACAATTTGAATATTGTGGAAACACAATCAGGATAACCCAGGATCTGGCAGCTTCTACACTGAGGGATCGAAGGGCTTGGAATGTGATATTCCGGAGGTCAAGGGAGCTGGGATTAAAACCAAGAGTCACCTACCCAGCAAAACTGAGTATCATGTTTCAGGGGAAAATATGGGAATTCAGTGGAATAGAGGACTTTCAAGCATTCTTGATGAAAAAACCAGAGTTGAATAGAAAATTTGACATTCATATACAAGAAGCATGAGAAGGTAAACAGGGAAAAGAAATCATAAGGAACTTACCAAAGTTGAACTATTAACATTCCCACATGGAAAAACAATAATTGTAACTGATGAAACTTTTCTCAGCAGTTGAAGGGATTAGAAATATATATGTCTATATATGAGGGTATATGGGCATATGAATACATATGTGAATGTCTGTATGTATGTTTACAGGTATACATAGATAGAGGGCACAGGACCAATTTAACAGGAAGGGATGATACTTAAAAGGTGAAATTAAGAGGTGAGAGAAGAATACAATGAGAGGATATGGGGGGAGACAGGTTGGGGTAAACTATCTCATACAGAAGAGGCAAGGGAAAATGGTTACAACGGAGGGGAAGAATAGGAGGGCAAAAGGGAATGGGTCAACCTTATTCCCATTGAATCTGGCTTGAGGAGGGAGTGAAATACACACTAAATAGGGTATCTCGCCCTCCAGGAGAATAGGGGGGGGAAGAGGATGAGAAGGGGAATGATGGAAGAGAGGGCAGGCTGGGGGAGAGGGAAGTTGTAAGCACCCACTTTTGAAAAGGGACGGGATCAGGGTGAAGAGTGGAGTGGGTGGGAGGTGGGATGGGAGGGAGGGAAGTGTAGTCAGTCTTTTACAATATATCTACTATGTTGTTGCTTTGCATTAGCCACATATGTACAACCTTTACTGAACTGCTTGTCTTCCCAGAGGGAGTGGGTGATGGGGAAGGAAGGGAATGAATCTGGAACTGAATGTTTTAAAATCAAATATTCAAATATATATATACATATATATATATGTACATATATATATACTATTATTAATACCATCTTACATGTAATTGGGAAATAAGATATACAGGCACTGTGGCATAGAGATCCACTGGAAAAGTTGAAAGGTGCACGGGAGAAAATATGGGAGAGAGCAGATTGGAGGAGGGGTTATCCTCTGGGACTGTGGTGGGTGGGGGAAAAGTGGGGAGAAAATTTGTAACTCAAAATCTGGCAGAAACGAATGATGTAAATCAGAAGTTAATAAAGCATTTTAAAGTAAAAAAAAAACTGAATTTAAGAATATAATGGATTATATTAAGCTACCGATGAGAACTTCTTCCCCTAGGAAGGTCAAACAAGAGAAAACAGGTATGAATTGTAGGAAGAAGGAACCAGTTGGTGATAGGAAAAAAAGATCTTTCTCAGTAATTATTATTAAAGACTGGAATGGGACATTGAAGAAGTTAGAAGAATTTATGAAGTAGTGTATATTTTCACATCTGGGATGATTTAAAATTGGGTCTGCCTGGAGGTTCCTGCAAAGTATCATTCAGTTTGATATTTCAAGTCACTTAATTGGACTATTTTCCACTCTAAGTGGGAACTGTCATATTTCTGATAGATAACAGCATTTAATACTTGCTTAGTAAGTGACTGGATAAAAGTATGTATCCTTCATTGTCAAAATGAAAGGATGCAGCTAGGAAATTAACTTGCTATTTTATGAGAATGTTTGGACTAGGGAGCAGAGTCAAGATGGCGGAGTAGAAGCAGGACCTCTGCCCACGTCCAGCTTCCACCTTCCCCAATTCATGTAAAAGGGGATTCTGAACAAACTTTGGAGCTGCAGAACCCACAAAATGACACAGAGAAGCTAACCTCCCGATGAGGACAGCCCAGCGGGCCAGCAGGAACTGTCCAGCACAGTGGTCTGGGAGTCAAGCCCAGCCCCACTGGAGGTTTTAGCACCAGGGTGGGTCTGACCAGCCACTGGCCAGAGTAACTCCAGATCACCAGCTGTGTGGTGATCCAGAATTATCAACACATAGATGTGAAGGACAAAGTGAGAGGTCAGTGCAGTCTGGACTTTGGGACTGCATTGGCTTTTGCCCCTGGGGCGAGTAGCAGCTGAGTGCTGCCACACAGCCACTAGCATGTGGCAGCTTTAGCTCCTGGCCTGTAGACTGTAGGGAGACCAAGCAACCAATGTGAGAGGTAATCGCTCTTGTTTTAACCTGCTTAGATCTGGATTGCAGTCTAGGGTAGAGTTTCTGGGGTGTGTGATCAGCATGCTAGAGCATGTGGAGGTCTCAGAGAGGGCACCCAACTAATACCTCCAGCAGCTGAGAAAACCCCAGTGTTTGGGACTGAGGCTCCCCTGACTGGTGGCAGAGTCCTACTGTGGCAAAAAGCCCAGGGATCAAGCAACTGAGGGGAGACATGACCAATTAAAGGAAACAAAACAAACAGAAGAATTCAACATTAGACTCATATTTTGGGGACAAAAAGGAGTAAAGCATGGAACAGGAGGAAGACAGTGGAGTCAGAACTTCAAAAGGAAAATACAAGCTGGTTACAGGCCATAGAAGACCTTAAGAAGTAGATAAGAGAAGTGGAGGAAAAATTGGGAAGAGAGATGAGAACAATGCGAGAAAATTATGAAATGAGAGTCAACAGCCTGACTGAGGAACATCACACCTTAAAAAAAAGACTAACTGAAATGGCAAAAGAGGCTCAAAAAGGCAATGAGGAGAAGAATGCCTTAAAAAGCCGAATTTGCCAGATTGAAAAAGAATCTCAAAAGCTCACTGAGGAGAATCATTCCTTCGGAATTTGGTTGGAGCAAATGGAAGCTAATGACTTTATGAGAAATCAAGATGCTGTTAAACAGATCCAAACAAATGAAAGAATAGAAGACAATGTGAAATATCTCACTGGAAAAACCACTGACGTGGAAAATAGATCCAGGAAATTCCCAGATCAAGGAGAGAACATTACAAGCAGCCAGGAAGAAAGAATTTGAATATTGTGGAAACACAATCAGGATAACTCAGGATTTGGCAGCTTCTACACTGTGGGATCAAAGGGCTTGGAATATGATATTCTGGAGGTCAAAGGAGCTGGGATTAAAACCAAGAATCCTACCCAGCAAAACTGAGTATCATGTTTCAGGGGAAAATATGATCATTCTTGATGAAAAACCATAGTTGAAGAGAAAATTTGACATTCAGATACAAGAAGCAAGAAAAGCATGAGAAGGTAAACAGGGAAAAGAAATCATAAGGAACTTATCAAAGTTGACCTATTAACATTCCTACATGCAAAAACGACAATTGAAACTAATGAAATTTTTCTCAGTATGAAAATAGTTGAAGGGAATAGAAATACACATACACACACATATACATATATATGTCTAAATTGGAGTATATATGGGCATATGAATACATATGTGAATGTGTATATGTGTGTATACAGGTATACATAGAGAGCACAGGACCAATTTAATAGGAAGGGATGATATTTAGAAGGTGAAATTAAGAGGGGAGAGAGGAATATAATGAGAGGAGATGGGGAGAGACAGAATGGGGTAAACTATCTCATATAGAAGAGGCAAGGGAAAATGTTTAAAATGGAAGGGAAGAATAGGAAGGCAAAAGGGAATGGGTCAACTTTAATCTCATTGAATTTGGCTTGGGGAGGGAATGACATACACACTAAATAGGGTATCTCACCCTATAGGAGAGTAGGGGGGAAGGGATTGAGAGGGGGGATGATGGAAGGGAGGGCAGTCTAGGGGGAAGGGAAGTTGGAAGCACCCTCTTTTGAAAAGAGACAGCATCAAAGTAGAGAATAGAACAAGTGGGAGGTGGGACAGGAGGGAAGTAAATACAGTTAGTCTTTTACAATATATCTACACTGTTATTGTTTTGCATTAGCTACACATGTACCACCTATACTGAACTGCTTATCTTCCCCATAAGGGTGGTTGACAAGGGAGGAAGGGAATGAATCTGGAATTCAAAGTTTTAAAATCAAATGTTTAAATATATATATATACTATTATTAACACTATTTTACATGTAATTGGGAAATAAGATATAAAGGAACTGGGGCACAGAGATCCACCATGCCCTACTGGAAAATTTGAAAGGGGTATGGGAGAAAATATGGGAAAGAGCACACTGGAGGAGGGGATATCTTGTGGCACTGCTATTTTGGGGCTGGGGGTAGGGGAAAAATGGGGAGAAAATTTGTAATTCAAAATCTGGCAGAAATGAATGATGTAAATCAGAAGTTAATAAAGCATTTGAAAAATAAAAAAAAGCTAAAAAAAAGAATGTTTGGACTACAATTCTTTATCAAGAAAATATTATAAGTTACCATCTCCTTACTGAGGAATTAATTTGACTTACGTGTACATTTTTAAAGAGCTTCAATAGACAAAGGATTTAAGGAAGGCTTCATGTTTCATATTATTTTAAAATGTATATCAATAAATTACTTCATCTCTAATTTTTTTGTTTAATTATCACACCTATCATACCTATGACATTAGTATATGATAACTGAGAGAAGAAATTTACGAAGCTGAAGTGACTTCCATAACACATATTTAACAATATTAGGAAACAGGTAATCCTTGTTTTAATGGATAGACATTCCAGGAAAGTCAAATATTGCTTTCCCATTGATTTCAATAAAAGAGTTAAAGACATAATAGGCAATACTTGAGCAGTTTTTCAAGGCTGAAATTCCTTTTATCAAATTTATTGATAATAAATATAGACAAATATACATGCATAACTATGCAGGTATATACAGACAGTGATTACTTGGTGGATTTGTACTCCTATGGAATACCAATAATATATATTAACATGGATTGGAATGAACTCAAATTATTAAGTACTAAATGTTTGTGAAAAGCACATATACTCAAACTAAAGTAGCATAATTATTATAGTTAGAAAAAAGTGGAATAAAAGAAAAATAGTGAAAATGTGGAGATAATATAAGGTCGATTTTTAAATTTTTTGTCACCATTAAACTCATTTTTTTCAAAGCAATTGGGGTTAAGTAACTTGCTCAAGGTTATACAGCCAGTTATTTCTGGGTGTGGTGCTAAGTATCAGAGCCCAGATTTGATCCCCAGGTCATCCTGACACTGGAGCCAGTGCTCTTACTCACTGAGCCACCTGGCCGCCCCTAAGCAATGGGGGTTAAGTAACTTGCTCAAGGTTACAAGGCCAGGTGTTTCTGGGTGGGTGCTAAGTGTCTGAGCCCAGATTTGATCCCCAGGTCATCCTGACACTGGAGCCGGTGCTCTTACTCGCTGTGCTACCTGGCTGTCCCTATTAAACTCATTTTTAACTGATTCTAATTTTTAATTAAGAATAAGAAAAAAGTGATCTAGTCAGAGAAGATGTTAAGCTTTATTTTTAAGAGAATATCAATATTACTTGGAAAGTAAACTTTAGTAATCTAGGGGAGCATGAAGTTAAAGTTTGAGAAATGAGTGTGATGTGTTATGAGAAGAGAAGGCAATAAATATGGACAATTTTCCCCAGGTTTTTGACTGTAAAAGAAAAGAGAGAGATTGGATGACAATTTGGAGAGTTGAGCATGTATATAGTAAGGAAGAAAAGTAGATAGAAAAGGAGAAAGTGAGGATAAGTGAGAAAGAGAGAAATTTCCACTGATAGAAATGAGGGCTCAAATCTTCTCTGAGCAGATGTGATAATATAGAGATAATGTGTCAAGTAAATACAAAGAAGAATGAGAAAAGAAGATTCAAATTAGGAAATCCAGGCAAATAGGATGGAAGTGACTTGCCCAAGGTCACATAGCTAGTAAGTGTCTGAAGCCAGATTTGAATTCAGCTAGATGAAGCTTCCTGACTCTAGGCCCAGTCCTCTATTCACTGTACTACGAGCTGCCTTAACCCTGGGCAAAACCACTAAACACTTGGTGCTCTATACAACTTCTAAAATTCTAAGTTGAAAACATAGTATTGAGCTAGTAGAAGGATTTTGGCAGACTATTAGTCATTCATTAAAGGCAAACTTTTATACTTGGTGTCCTGTACTAACTTCCACAAACAGGTGTGATGTGTGACTATGAAAGAATATAACTAATTTGCTTTTCTAAGCAAACACACCAGAACTCATACATCCAAATGAGAGTTTCAGGTGAATCATCATGGCTGGCTATTCATTTGGTCTGATGATGTTGTCACTCACACACTCCTCAGTGATAACCAATCTTTATCCTTGGAGGATACATTTAATTTTCTGAAGTTGATCTAATAATTTGTAATAACTTCAGGTGAATAAGATGGGTGTCCAAGCAGGGTAATAATATTTCTTATATTTTTTTAAAGCATAGCTATATAGAAATGAAACAAAATTAATTATCTTGCATGACTGACACTCAAGGCAATTCAAAATGTATTTTGAACATGTTTTGATCATTACAGTATGTGTATAATATTCCAAATGACTATTTTGAAGGGGACACCATTCATCATTTAGATACATAAGCTTGGGCATGATTCTTTTTTAAAAATGACTGTCATTTCTTTATGCAGCAATTTCATCTTGTATAAATTTAAGGTGACTATAGAGCACCTAAAAGAAAAGTGTTCACAAAGAAAAAAAATGCTCTTGCTCCTGTTTTAATAATCAGATGTTACCCAGTGTAATGTAATGCCAAGGAAAGGCAACTTCCCAGGTTCAAAATACCAGCATAGGTGCTCTCTATTTTATTCAGTGACAAACCAAGAACAGAGAAGATCAAAACATGACATCATTCCAAATACAGCATTTACTAAGTGTGATTAAATAATCTCCAAGGACTACCCCACCCCAGGACCTTCCAATCATTCAATCAATCACAAAGTCTCTGTTCTAAATACTTCTCCACCCCTAGGCTATACCTTAATTAAGTCCACCACAAAGCCCCTCTTCTCAAATGGAGATTAGTTTTCAAACATAAGGTCAAAAGTTCCCCACCCCTGGATCACAATTGAATCTACCCCAGAGTTACATCAAGTTTAAACACAGCACTTAATACCCAAATGGAGCTCTTTTCTTCATCTTGATACGAGGCAAGTTCTCAGCAATCTTAGTTCCTGGGGAGACAAGGCTTAGCAAGGCCATAAGATACATTGCCAGTCCCTTCATGAATTCATCCTCTGTCTGTAGAACAGCCCTAGAACCCCTGAACACATTAGCAAAGCCCTCTCCCAGGATTTCTGTAGACATACAACAAGAAAATCCTTCTTCAGGGCTTCTGAACCAACAGAAAGGCTCCCAGACCCCTGCAACAACAGCACTGTCCCTCACCAGTGGACAGTATTCACTCTGTCTGCAGGACAGTCTCCAGACCCCTGCAACAACAGTACTGTCCCTCACCAGTGGACAGTATTCACTCTCTGTCTGCAGGACAGTCTCAGGGCTTCTTAGCGAACAGCCAGGTTCCAGGACTTCTTCAACAAAAGGACAGTCTTTCACCAGTGGACAAATCTGGCAAAACAACATCAAAACAGACAGACAAAGTACCAGCAAAACAGTCATGTCTCCTCAGTCCTTGGCAGCTCAGGGGGCAGGTCTCAAAAGTCCAAGGCAATTCAAAGCAGCCACCAGCAATTCTCTTAAGTCTCTCTCTCTCCACGAGGTGCTGCTTCCAAAAAGATCTTCCGCCTCTCTCTAGTGTCTCTCCAAATCTACATCACCAGCTCCTCCCAGTTCAGGACTTTCTTTTCACATCAACAAGCCCATCCCACAGGTGGGATTAACAAACTCTGGGTTTTAACACAATCAATTTGAAAACCAAGCCAATACAGGGGAATCTTTAATTGCCATTACTATCACACCCAGTGATCCTGACCTGCTAAAATTTCATTTGTAACTTTATGGTTGGTTTGTTCTTTTAAAATTTTTCTAATATCATACTTCAAGTTATTTAGCCAATTATTTCCCACTTCCACTTTCTATACCTTCAACATCATCATCCTCACCTGTAACTTAACACCTACTCTCTATTACTTAGACTGTGCCCTGTGTAATATTCAACTTCATTTTTCATTCTTTCCCCAAGTCCTTCATGTACTTTCTGTCATCCACAAGTAGCATTATGATCATGAGCTGGAACTGTTCCTCATCTTCCTGAGTACAATTTCCTTTCTTTAGCTAAATCCCAGAGTTCATTACAACTCTCCTATTGTGTAGGAGTTTCCAATTCTTCAAAACTTCTCTAGTCTTCAAATCCCTAATTCCAGTTTAGCAGCAAGCACCCCAGTATCCCCAGGGTGGCTGCCAACACAGGTTCTTAGATATGCTTTTCTAAAGGAAAGCAACTCAAAATGGGTTAACAATCTTGCTTTAATCAATTAAACATATAGTCACAGCTAGTTCAGGGGAAAAATCAGCACCCCAAACTTCAGAGCATACAGAAGTTACAAGCAAACAGAAACATTTCAAGCAGACAGGCCTCCAACTGTTCAACCATTACATCTATACCTAGTCAGTCACCAGAGAGGGAAGCATCAACATTTGGGTTTTTCAAAGCCAGGGGGCTCTCAACAGCTGCCCAGAGTCTCATCTGGTCAAACCATACAACATTTCTCAAAGTGAGCCCCAAAACAAAGTTTAACATTAAGGTTTATATATCCTTCTCCTGGCTCAGAGAATGCAACAACCTTCTTGATCCCTCTGCTCAATCACAAAGTATCTCCTGAAAAACAAAGTCTCCCACCACAGGCTCCAGGTGCACTTAACATAGGGGCAGGGAAGATCTTAAAAATTTACATACCTATAGCATCCACTTCTAACTTTACTTGCTGTCCTGTTTTCTTTTTTACATAAAAGTATTCTGCCTAACAGGTCAGCAAAGAAACATTTGTAATAAAATTTCCTCTAAATGGTAAGGAAATGGTGGGTCCAAAACACTGGTTCACTTAATATAGACTCCACAGCTGGCCATTTCAATGATATTTCTGAAAACGTCCTAGATCATATGCACTCTTTACACACTACTCTATTTTGTTACTAATCCCCAGCCATGTTTAACTCAGTAGTATAATCTCTTCAATCACACTCCAGGTTTACGAAAGCTTGCTAAATAAATAAGCTTAGTTCATCCTTGGTAGAATCCCTAACTGCTTTCCAATGGTAGTTGGCCCATAGTTTTTCTACTCTCAAATCCCAAACCCCACCAATATACCAGCAACATACCTCCTTTTCAATTTTCAACATGAAGAAATAAGATCTCCATAAGTTCCTTTTACTTTTTTTTATTTCATTAAATATTTCCCATCTACATGTAAAATTTTTTAATGATCATTTATTAAACTCTGAGTTTCAAATTCTCTCCCTTCCTTCCAGCCTTTCCACTCCTTGAAAAAAGAAATGACCTGATATCAATTATACATTGTGAAGTTGTGCAAAACATTTTTCTATATTTGCCATGTTGCAAAAGAAAACACAAAAAAAAGGAAATAAAAAGAAAATGAGGAAAATGAAGGATTTTTTTTTCAAGTATGTATCAGTCTAAACTCAGAGTTCCTCAATTCTCCCTCTGGAAGAGGATAACATTTTTCATTGTGGGTACTTTGGAACTGTCTTGATCAAAGCAGCTCAGTCTTTCATGTCGTATCATCATTAAAATGTGCTCTTACTGTGCATAGCGTTCTTGTTTCATTCAACTTATTTTGCATCCCTTTACAAAAGTCTTCCTGGGTTGTTGTTTTTTTAAACCATGTGCTTCTCATTTCTTACATCACAATAGTATTACATCACAATCATATACAACTTGCTCAGCCATTCCTCAATCGATGGGCATCCTATCAATTTCCAATTCTTTGCCAACACAAAAAGAGCAGCTATAAATAATTTGGGCAGCTTGGTTGCAGAGTGGAAAGAGTGCCAGGCCTGGAGTCAGGTAGATTCACCCTCCTGAAGTGTAATCTGCCTCAGACACTTACTAACTCTGTGATCCTGGGCAAATCACTTAACCCTGTTTGCCTCAGTTTTCTCACTTGAAAAATAAGTTGGGGAAGGAAATGGAAAATCACTTCAGTATCACTGACAAGAAAACCCCAAATGGGATCATGAAGACACAAACATTACAGAAATGACAGAATAACAACAAATATTTCTGTACAAATAGCTACTTTTCCATTTCTTTGATCTCTTTGGGTTGCAGACTTGATAATGGTATTGCTGGGTCAAAAAGTATGCACAGTTTTGGGCAGTATGTATATCCTTTTGGGCACAGTTCCAAAAACATTCTCCAAAATGGCTGGACTAGTTCCCAACTCCACCAACAATTCATTAGTGTCCCAATTTTTCCACATCCTCTCCAGCATTTATCACTTTCATTTTTTGACATGTTAGCCAATCTGATAGGTGTGAGTTGGTATCTCAGAATTGTTTTAATTTCTCTAATCAGTTGGGATTCAGATCACTTTTTCATGACTATTGATAACTTTGAATTCTTCTGAAAACTGCCTGTTCATATATCCTCTGACCACGTATCAAATAGGAAATGACTCTTCTCTTTATAAGTTTGTCTCAATTCTGTATATATTTGAAAGATGAGACCTTTATCAGAGAAAATTCTTACAATTTTTTCCTAGTTTCTGTTTTCCATCTATTTTTGGTTTCATTACTTTTGTTTGTGCAAAAGCTTTTTAATTTAATAATCAAAATTAACCCATTTTACATCCTGTGATCATCTCTATTTCTTGCTTGATCATAAATTTTTCCCTTATCCATAGATCTGACAGTTACATTTTTTTCATATTTCTTTAATTTACTTTTTTTTAAAGCAATTGGGGTTAAGTAACTTGCTCCAGGTTATACGGCCAGGTGTTTCTGGGTTGGTGCTAAGTGTCTGAGCCCAGGATTCGATCCCAGGTCATCCCAACTCTGGGGCCGGTGCTCTTACTCACTGTGCTACCTGGATGCCCCTCTTTAATTTACTTTTGATATCATCCTTACTGCTTACATTTTCTTGACCTCATTTCTTCCAAATTGCTTTCCAGTCTTCCCAGCAATTTTTGTCAAATGATGAGTTATTACCCTAAAGTTTGAATCTTTGGGTCAGATGTGACATTTTCCTAGCCTAAAACAACATAGAAAGCAGGCAAGAGAGATACATAACAATGTGGTGACCTGAAAGCCATGTGGATGAAATACCAGTGATGGGACCAAGTGGTGGTGACAGAAGCAGCAACAGCTTCCAGGGCTATTAAGTCACTTAAGACGGTAAAGGGACCTGACAATTGGTTAGAAACAGACTACAGGGGAACACTGTGCTAGCACTGGAAAAAGAATGAGAAGCTGTTTGGGAACTCAATTGTCCTTTGGGTCATAGGTAAAAGGTAGAGAGGAGTACTTTTAGTCAAGAGGGAGCAGGAGCTCTTAGGGGAAGTATCACTCTTGATCTACAGGGATCAGAGATCTTGAAGAGAAGTATCAATTGAAATCTCAAGGGATCAGGGGCCCTTATATGTTAAGGACCTGAGTGTAGGCCAGGAAAGCAGTGACTATACCTCTCCCCATATCACCACTTAGAAGCACTGAAAACTCACAATTCTCCACAACCAGCCCTGAAAACAGGAAGGCAAAAATACCTGAAGGTTCCCCTACTCACCCCACACTACCCCATGCACAGAAAAGAGTCTAACAATATAAAGTTCAAAATCAAGAAATAAGTTGGAAAAATGAGCAAACAACAAAAAAAGGAAGCTGATCATAAAAAGCTATGATGGTGACAGGGAAGATCAAAGACTCAAACTCAGAAGAAGATAATGCAATCAAAACAGCTACAGACAAAACTTCAAAAGAAAAAATGTCATTTGGACACAAGCCCAAAAAGAATTCCTTGAAAGTATATTTTCAAAATCTATTAAGAATAGTAGCAAGAAAGAAATGTATATGATAATGCTATTATATATTTAAAAAGAAGAGCAAGTTGTACATAATAGATGTGGAGTTTCCTGTAAAATAATCTTTTTTTTTTGTTATACTACATTATGGAATTACTTCTTTTATTCCATAAATTAAGAAAAAAACAAAAAATAATGGTAACAGAAAATTGTATAAAGGAAGAAAAGCAAGGGAAGAATATTTTTTAAAGAATATAGGCCAGTTTCCTAAAGAATATCAAGGCAAAAAGTAAAAGGTCAGTGTGGAACTCTGTTGGAAGGGGGGACCGAAAAAGGGGATGATGGAAGAGCACAGTCCAGTCCCTGCCCCCGGGGCAAGAAGCAGAGGAAGCCCAGTAGCTGTGCAGCCACTGCATGGCTGCTGCAGGAGTTCCTGCCCTGCAGATTGAAGGGGGACCAAGCAACCATTTAGAGCATAATCGCCCTTGCTTTAACCTGCTTGCGTCTGAATTGCGATTGGAGCAATTGGAAGCTAGTGACTTTATGAGAAATCAAGATACTATAAAACACATCCAAAACAAATGAAAAAATAGAAGGCAATGTGAAATATCTCATTGGAAAAACCACTGACCTGGAAAATAGATCCAGGAGAGATAATTTAAAAATTATTGGACTACCTGAAAACCATCATCAAAAAAAGAGCCTAGACACCATCATTAAAGAAATTATCAAGCAAAACTGCCCCGATATTCTAGAACCAGAGGGCAAAAGAGAAGTGGAAAGAATTCACCAACCACCTTTTGAAAAAGATCCAAAAAAAGAAAACTCCTACAAATATTATAGCCAAATTTCAGAGTTCCCAAGTCAAGGAGAAAATACTGTAAGCAGTAAGGAAGAAACAATTTGAGTATTGTAGAAACACAATCAGGATAATAACCTAGCAGCTTCTACATTAAGGGATGGAAGGGCTTGGAATGTGATATTCCAGAGGTCCAAGGAGCTAGGACTAAAACCAAGAATCACTTACCCAGTAAAACTGAGTATGATGCTTCAGGGAAAAATATGGTCATTCAATGAAAGAGAGGATTTTCAAGCATTCTCGATGAAAAAACCAGAGCTGAACAGAAAATCTGACTTTCAAATACAAGAAGCAGGTGAAACATAAGAAGGTAAACAGGAAAAAGAAACCATAAGGAACTTGTTAATGTTGAACTATTTGATTCCTACATGGAAAAACGATAATTGAAACCCATAAGACTTTTCTCAGTATGATAATTGAAGGGAATATATATGTGTGTGTATGTATATACATGTATACATATATGTATATGTATGTTTAGGAGGGTGTATGTGTGTATAAATATATATGTGAGTGTGTGCATATGTATGTAGATGTATACATAGAGGGCACAGGATGAGTTGAATATGAAAGGATGATATCTAAAAAAATAAAATTAAGAGGTGAGAGAGAAATATATTAGGAGAGGGAGAAAGGAAGAGATAGATTACGGTAAATTATCTCATATAAAAGAGGCAAGAGAAAATTGTTATTATGGAGGGGAAGAGCTAGAAGGTGAAAGGGAAGGGGTCAACATAACACTCACTGAATTTGGGTTAAGCGGGGAATAACATACACACTCAATTGTTTATCTTGCCCTGTGGGAAAGTAGGGTGGAAGGGGATAAGAGGGTAGATGATAGAAGGGAAAGCAGATTGATGGGAGAGAGTAGTTAGAGGCACACACTTTTGAAAAGGCACAGGGTAAAAGTAGAAAATAGAATAAGTGGGGGATGGGATAAGATGGAGGGAAATATAGTTAGTCTTTCACAATATAACTACTATAGTAATGATCTGGGTAACTACACATGTACAACCTATATTGAATTGCTTGTCTTTTCAGTGGTGGCTAAGGAGGGAAAAAGGAAAAAAAAATCTGGAACTCAAAGTCTTCAAAACAAATGTTTAAAAAAAATTTGTTTGCTTTTTTTTACATGCAACTTGGAAATAAGATATACAGGCACTGGGGTAGAGAAATCCATCTTGCCCTACTAGAAAGTTAGGGGGCTGATGGGGGAGTATATAGGAGAGAACAGACTGGGAGAAGGGGTATTTAGTAGGCTTGCTATTTTGGTGTGGGGAGTAGGGAAAAGACAAGGAGAAAAAATTATAACTCAAAATCTTGTGGAAATGAATTCTGAAAACTAAAAATAAATTCATTTAAAAAATCGAGGCAAAAATTTTAAATTAAATACTAGCAAGGAGATTATAGCAATGTATAGCACAAGGATCACATACTACAACCAGCTGAGATGTAAACCAAGAAGGAAAGACTGGTTCAGTATTAGGAAAAATATCATCATAATTGATAATATCAATAACAAAAACAACAAAAACCATGTCATTATCAATAGATGCAGAAAAAGCTTTTAACAAAATAAAATTCATTCCTATTCAAAAACACTAGAAAGCATAGGAATCAGTAGAGCCTTTCTTAAAACCAAGAACAAGCATTATTTGTAATGAGGGTATGAAGTTTTCTCAGTAAAATCAGAGGTGAAGCAAGGATTTCCATTATCATCACTATCATCAATATTGTACTAAAATGCTAGCTATAGCATATAGACAAGGAAAAGAAATTGAAGGAACAAAAATATGCAACGAAGAAGCAAAGCTATCACACTTTGCAGATGATATGACAGTATGTTTAGAGAGCACTAAAGAATCAACTAACAACTAGCTGAAATAATGAACTTCAGAAAAGTTGCAAGATACAAAACAAATCCACATAAATCACCAGCATTTCAAGATAATACTAACAAAACCCAGCATCAAGAGACAGAAAAAGAAATTCCATTTAAAATAACTGCAGACAATATAAAATACTTGGGAGATTGCCAGTCAAGACATGAGGGATTATATGAACACAATTACAAAATGCTTTTCACACAAATAAAGACAGACTTAAGCAACTGGAGAAATATTATTTCCTCATGAGTAGACCTTGCCAATATAGTAAGAAGGACAATTCTACATAAGGCAGTTTACTTATTTAGTGACTTACAATAAAATTAGCAAAGAATTATTTTATAGAGCTAGAAAAAAATAATAACAAAATTCATCTGAAAGAACAAAATGTCCAGAATCTTAAGGGAATCAATTAAAAAAATGGGAATGAAGGTGGTCTAACAATATTACGAAGAGGTAGTCATCAAAATAATTTGTTACTGGCTAAAGAAAAAAGTGGTGGGATCAGTAGGATAGGTTGGATACACAATATGCAATAGCAAATGCCCATAGTAATTTAATTTTGGATAAACTCAAAGATTCAAGCTCACTATTAGACAACTCTTCATTGGGCAAAAATTTCTGGAAAAACTGGAAAGCAGTTTGGAAGAAATGAGATATAGTCCAACATCTGACACATTATATCAAGATACAGTCAAAATGGAGGAATGATTTAAACAATAAGTGTGATATAATGAAATAGAGTAGCATGCAAAACTGTCAGATGTATCAATAAGGAAGAATTTATGCTTAAGTAAGAGGGTTAATTTTGATTACATGAAATTAAAAAGCTTTTGCACAAACAAAGTTAATGCGGTCAAAATTAGAAAAGAGAAACTAGGGGAAAAATTATAAGAGGTTTCTCTGAAAAAAGGTTTCCTTTCTCAGATATATAGGGAAATGAGCCAAATTTATAAAGAAAAAAGTCATTTCCTAGTTGATACATGGTCAAAGGATAACAACAGGCAGTTTTCAGAAGAAGAATTAGAAGTTATCAATAGTCATATGAAAAAAAAGCTCTAAATCGCTACTGATTAGAAAAATACAAAGTAAAACAACAAATTAAACCATCTTACACCTGTCAGACTAACATGTAAAGAAAGGAAAGTAACAAATGTTCATGTAGCTTCCAATTTATAAAATAAGATAGTTGAACTGTATCACTGATGAGTTCCCTTCCACCTCTAAATTTAAACAAAGTGTCAGAAGGAAAACTAGAATTCAGGGCTTACCTGCCTTCAAGTCCAACTTTTTTCTACAGTATCACTATGTCCTATCAGGAATTGATTTCCCCCTTCTCTAAACTAACATAACCTCACAGTTTTTTACTGAACCTATGTTATACCTTGTATTAGAGTCTGAAGGGGTAAATGTATGATCCCTGTACTAAATTATGAAGCCCATGAATATAGGGCCTATGTCTTATTTAGCCTTGGAATACCCTTAGCATCTAATACAACGTTTTGCACAGGAAGGAAGGAAGGAAGGAAGGAAGGAAGGAAGGAAGGAAGGAAGGAAGGAAGGAAGGAAAAATGTAGAGGGAGGTAAGGGGGAAAGAAAAAAGATAGGAAGAAAGAAAAGAAGGACATGAAGGAAGGAACAAAATGATGAAGGAAGAAGGGAAAGAAGAATGGAAGGATAAAAATGGAAGAAGGGAAGGAGGCAATGAAGGAAGGAAGGAAAGCAGTATTAAGGGAAGGAAGGAAGGAAGGAGAGAGGGAAAGAAGAAAGAGAGGGAAGCAAGAATGAGAAGAAGCAACGGGAGGAAGGGGGAAAGGAAGAGAGGGAAAGAAGGAAGTACAGAAGGAAGGAAGTACAAGAGGGAAAGAAGGAAATAAGTGAAAAAGAAAGCCCAGATAATAAATTTAGCATTTGAATTATAGTAATTGACCACACAGGCAGCTCTACTTTTCAGAGATGTCATATGCCAAGTAATAAACAACCTTGACTCAGATGGAAGCACTGTAAATACTCTTTAAAAGAAAAGGTAGGGTAGCCTATGCCAGCTAGAAAGTGACATTATTAATAAAGTATTGCAATTATGGCCATGTGCCAGCAATCACTAAAATTGCTGCAGCATCAACCTTACAACCTTGGCTTCTCTCATTCAATCATGCCTAAAGGTTTTCATGAAGTTTTCCATTAATATTTTATAGTACTGGCATTCAGCAAGAATGTGCAGGTACAGCAACTACCAATTATAAAAATTAAATCCCATTTTTAAGACATAATTCTTAAAACAAAAGTGTATATTTCACCCAGAAAAAGCAACACACTTCATGACCTTATTAATTTTTTCATTTTTTAACAAATTTATATTCTTCTTACTTTTTACAAAATAAAAATGAAATTATTTAAAAAATATTCTAAACAATAATGAACAACTAATAGGAGGAAAATTAATTATATAATAGATTGAAATGTAGCAATACCTCTTCCCTACAAAACATCATTTTTTACTTTCTACAATTTATAATGAATAAGATAATTAGTTCAAAATTGCTGATTTAATAGTTTATTTTAATGTAATATTTCTTGGTCATCATCATAATCATCAATATGTCTAATCCTATTTCAGATCTTAGCATTTTAAGTGGGTCATATGGCCTGTAACAGATGATAGGACAATTCATTATGTTAATAAACCTGATCTTGCTCAGTGTCAATTTTGAAAGGCATCTGAGACACATATTGAGAGATGTAAAAATTTTACTGCATTTGTAAAAATTGGGCAATGATTTTTAATTAGTACCACAATGATTAGTTACACATATGTAATAGGATACAAAATGTTTCAAATCCTCTCTTCTCTTCTTCACTGAAAAAAAAAATTAAAGTATCTATCATAAAATCCTCATTCTTTCCAAATGCACACAGCAAATTGTCTCAGTATCATCCCTTCTCTCTTTTGTTCTAGTCTCTAAGGATGTGGTGGCCTTCTCCTTGTACCCTAGATACTATCCTCTCCCATCTACTCCAGCAGTGGGGTCCTTTGATTCTCCCCTCTTTCTTCCTAATTTTCATTCCTTTTGAAAAACAGATTTTTATTGATAAACTTACTTTACATCACTTTCCTCTGCATTTCTTTTCCCTCTCTGTAAGGGTTATGGGATTTAAAGATCTTCCATGCCCCATGGACGTGCTGACATAGCAGGAAGGGGCAGAGCAAGCAAAAGTGAAAGCCAGAGAAAGCGAAAGCCAGAGAAAGCGAAAGCCAGAGAAAGCGAAAGCCAAGGACGTGCTGACGTAGCAGGAAGGGGCGGAGCAAGAGAAAGCGGAAAGCGAGAGAAAGTGAAAGCCGAGCTAGCGGTCCTGCGGTGGCTGGCAGCGGTTGGTGGCGGTTGTGACGGCGGTGGCAGCAGCAGAGGCAGCGGCAGCGCGAAGCCCTTTTTTTGAGTTAGGACTGCTAAGGACTTTCTGCTAAGGACTCCTGCTGAGGACTGCCAGGGGCCGGAGCTGCTGGGAGCGCGCTTCCAGGATGCTGGGTGGTTGCTGTGAGTGGGGAGAGGAGGACCTTTGCCTGAGGTAGCCTGTTCTGTTTTAAAGGCTTGAAAATGTGGGTGCTTTCTACTTTATCTATCTGTGCCAATATCATAACTACTCTGATGGCTTTCACTTTCTGGTTTTGGGACTCAGTCTTTTGGTATCTTAATAAATTTTCTAGTTTATTTCCCCATATGGCAAACATGACGTATTTTGTGATGGATAATTATATCAGCATATTTGTAATCTCTATAGGCATTGTGAATATGGCATTGCTGATACACTCTCAAAGAGACAGCCTTATGATGAATAAATTTTTAAAAGAGGAAGAAGGAAAAGAAAAATCAGCAAAACCAATTGACACACTGTAACAGTCATGATGTTATATCAGTTTTCCACACCCATAAGCCCCAATCTCTGCCAAAGAAGCAGAGGAGGTGTCTTTTCACATCTGTCATTTTAGATGACACTTGGTTATTATAATTTTGCAATATTCCTTTTTTTTATTAAATTGCTGTTGTTATTATTTCTTTTACATCATTGTAGTCACTGGGCATATTTTATTCCTGGTTACTTCACTTTGCATCAATTCATATTTCTCTCCAAGCTTCTCTTTATTAATCATGTTTATCGTTGTTAAAATAGTAGTTGTCCATTATATTTATGTTTAATGCATCCTCTAGACAGAAGAGGAGTATTCTAGAACCAGATAGATTGCTGGGATTTGGAATTTTTACTTGTCTCTTGAGATAAGAAAACATCACATTTTGGGGACCAGAAGAAATAACATATGAAGGAAAAAAGACATTGGTGATTTCCACTAGCATCCATAGGCAGAGTCAGAAAAGTACTAGGTATAGACCTCATAAACTCCTGTGGCTGGCATGAGCATGTGTATTTATTTCTTTGTAATCAATGGTTCACAGGTTGGAGGCAGGGTTTTTTTCAGTATTCCCCATCAGACTATAAGCTTAACCTGTGGTTTTCTATGTACTTGTCTACCTATTACTGGATCACTCATGACAGAAGTGACTTCATGTTTCACTGCAATGTTCTAGGAAGTTTATATATTCCCAATAACCTGCTTGCTCAGCTGCACTTAGACAAGGAATACAAGTTTACTTCATTACTTTTGTCCTGAGAGGAATGAAAACAAAGAGCATGAAATTAAGAGAGGAAAGTATTAGGAAAGCATTAAACTGGTACTTTCCCCAGTGCTTTTAACACTATGGTATATCTAGTATGTGGCTCTTGAGTTTTCTTTTGTCATCATCATCATCCATGTCCTGCCCCATCACTGTGGTTGTACCCCATAGGATGTAGCCTGACCACACTTCTTTTGTCAATTACTCTCAATGATTTCTTATCAATGTCTATGTGATCCATTTATATATGAATAGATAATTCTCAGATTCATATATTTTACTCCTAGTGTCTTTTGTAAGATTCAACTGCAATTGCCTGTTGGATTCTCTCTTCCAAACTCCCCTTAAGAATTTCAAACTTAGCATTGCTAAAATGGAACTCATAGTCTTTCTCACTAAGCCTATCTGTTCACCTAACTTTCCCAGCTTTAAAAACATCACCACTCTTCCAGTCACCCAAGTTTGCAATATTGAAGAGTCAACGCTGACTCTTCACTCTCGTTCAACTCCCATCCCACATGGGACACAGCCGATCAGTTGCCAAACCTTATTGACCACCTCCTCGGTACCTCTCACATCTTATCTCTTATACTTATATCACAATCAGCATCGATCACCTAATGATCTCTCATCTGGACTAGTGGAACAGTCTCCATACTTTTTTTTCCTGCATCTAGTAATTCTTCCTGACTCTCCTTCACACAAGTTGCCAAAATGATATTCCTAAAGTGAAAGCCTGTTAGCCCTTGCTCAAGGATTGCTTCCAGGATGAAAACAAACACCATTTTTTTCATTTAAAATCTTTCAAATTTTTGGCTTTTCATATCATTTTCCTTCACATACTCTAGTACTCAATACTCTAGCTTAACAAATCTATTTGCTGTTCACCATATACATCATTCCATCTAGCACCTCCATATTTTTGAACAACCTGGTTCTCTGCCTGTTTCTTTCCTCTTCTGTTTCTAGGGACCTCTACCTTCCTTTAAGGCTTTGTGCAAGTCTTTCATAAGTCTGCTAAGAACCTTTCACTGCTACTGCTACCTGCCTTCTTTCACCTTTTTTTCACTGATTCCTTTGATAATCTTAAACTTTTTCTCCTTCAGATGAATTTTGGTATTATATTTTTCAATCTCTATGAAATAATCCTTTGGTATTCTGATTGGTATGGTACTGAATAAGTAAACAAATTTAGGTAGTATTAAAATTTTATTATAGTGGCTCAGCCTACCCATGAGCAATTATATTTCTCCTATTTTTAGATCTGTTTTTATTTGTGTGAAAAGTATTTTGAAAATTCATTTATGTAGCCCCTGTGTGTCTCTTGGCAGATAGACTCCAAAATATTTAATATCGTTTGCTGTTATTTTAAATGGAATTTCTCTATCTCTTTCTGCTGAGTTTCATAGGTAATATATACAAATGTTGATACTTCATGTGGGTTTATTTCATATCCCCCAACTTTGTTAAAGTTGTAGTTTTCCACTTGATTCTCTAGGGTTCTCTAAGTACAACATCATATCTGCAAAGAGTGATGGTTTTGTTTCCTCATTGCCTACTCTTATTCCTTCAATTTCTTTCTCATTTTATTTCTATAGCCTGCATTTCTAGTAAAAAATACCGAATAATTGGTAATAGATATCCTTGCTTCACCCTTAATATTAATAGAAAGGTTTCTAATTTAGCCCCATTATGGATAATGCTTACTCTTGATTTTAGATACTACTTACCACTTCAAGAAAAGCTTCATTTATTCCTATCTTTCCAGTGTTTTTAATAGGAATGAGTGTTGTGTTTTGCCAAAAGCTTTTATGCATCTATGCACATAATCACACAATTTTTGTTACTGATACGTTTGAAACTATGCTTACAGTTTTCCTAATATTTAATCAGCCAAGCATTCCTGATATAAATCCCAACTGGTTATAGTATATGATCTTTGTGATATGTTGCTATAATCTTCTGTCTAGTATTTTATTTAAAATCTTTGCATCAATATTCATTAGGGAAATTAGTCTATAGTTTTCTTTCCCTCTTATTGCCCTCCCTGGTTTAGGCACCAAAACTATATTTATGTCACAGAAGCATTTGATAGGACTCCCTTACCTATTTTTTCAAAAAGTATATATAGTACTAGAATTAATTTTTCTTTAAATATTTGGCAAACTTTGCTTACAAATCCACCTGGTCCTGGGTTTTTCCCCCTCTAGGAAGAATACTGATGGTTTATTAATTTTTTTCTAAGACAGGGTTATTTAATATTTAAGTATTGTGCTTCTTCTGTAAATCTGGGCAGTTTGTAATTTTTTGTAAATATTCTTCCATTTCATTTAGATTTCAGTTTTATAGGCATATATTCTCTTACTTGTCTTGTCCCTTTATTCCTATAATTCTAGTATCCCTGCTTTTTTGTTACTGCCTATGGGTACAATCCTGCCAACACTGTGAGAATAGCTTTGGCCCTTGATAAGGAACAAGGAACTTATTTTGCTTAGCCATAGAGGTTACAACTAATACTAGTAGGTAGAAATTTTAGAGATGCAGATATCAGATTAGTATGAGGAAGAATTAAGAATCAGAGCTATCAAACTGTGGAATGAATCATTTTATTAAGATAAGAAGTTCTCTGTCACTCAGCACAGGCAGAAAAGTGGTGCAATAGATAGGAACACTGGGCTTGGAAACAAAAAACTCTTCTTTCTGAGTTCAAATACAGCTTAAGAAACTTACTAGCTATGTGACCCTAGACAAGTCATTTAACCCTGTTTGCCTCAGTTTTCCCCCCTTTAAAATGAGCTAGAGAAGGAAATGGAAAACCACTTCCGTATCTTTGCCAAAAAAACCCCAAATGGGACTCAAAAGAGTCAGGCATGACTGAAAATCACTGACCAATGACAAATTTCACTCAGTAAAAAAAAAGCCTTGTTGTGGAGAGATTCATGTCTCATACAGGATTTGAACCAAGAAGAACACCAAAATCCTTCTTTACCCCTTTAGCTTTTATGACTATGATTTTTAGAACATAGTTAAATCAAAAACAAGGTCCATGTTATTGTTGGTATCCTGGATCTCTTACAAAAATCTCTTTACCATTATCCATGCTGGCTACATTTCCCCTCTGCCTGCTCCAAAACTGGCCCTTAGCACAATTCCTGATCTTGTCTCCTGTACTACAAGTGTGCCAATTATTTGGTACAGGTATTTAGACAACAGTAAATCAGTACACATGTGAATATATACATGTATATATATATATATATATATGTGTGTGTGTGTGTGTGTGTGTGTGTGTGTGTATCTGCAGAAAAACACACACGTGTGTTACATATATAAATGTATATTTTTAATATAAACTATATGTGTATTTTTGCACAAATGATTAAATAAATATGGAAAATAAAATTTGATCAAGGGACCTTGGATTCAAATTTTACCTCTGGCACTTATGATCTGATTGACCTTGGGCAAGTTCCTTAACCTCCACTGTCTTCAGTTTTGTCATTCACAAAATGAAAAGGTTGGACTGGATGGTGTAATGGGAATGCAAATTTGGAAGATCTTCCCTGCCCCTAGGCTAAAGTGCACCTGAAGCCTGGGGTGGGAGGCTTGTTTTTCAGTAGATACTTTTTGATTGGCCAGTGAGTCAATAAGGTTGTTACATTCTCTGAGCCAGGAGAAGGCTATATAAGCCCTGATGTGAGGCTTTGTTTTGGGGGCTCACTTTGAGAAGTGTTCTGTGATTTGATCTGTATTCTGGGAAGCCGTTGTCCAGGGCGCCCCACCCTGGGCGCCCCCCCCCCCCCCCCCCCCCC
>NW_027187349.1:5886533-5918439 GCF_028583685.1 Petaurus breviceps papuanus
TGTATTCTGGGAAGCCGTTGTCCAGGTCCCCCCCCCCCCCCCCCCCCGGCTTTGAAAAACCCAGATGTGGAAACCCAGATGCTGACTGGGTATGGATGTAATGGTTGGACAGTTTGGAAATTTGTCTACTTGATCTGTTTCTGTCTTGATAATTCTGCCTGTATACTTTGAAGTTCGGGGTGCTGACCTTTTCCCCTGAACAAGGTAAACAATATATGTCTGACTGATTAAAGTAAGCTTGTTAACCCATTTTGAGTTGCTTTCCTTTAACAAAGCAGATCCAAGAACCTGTATTGGCAGACACCCTGGAGATGCTGGGGTGCTTGCCGCTACAGATGGCTTCTGAAGTCTCTTCTTGTTCTAGATCTATGACCCCATGATCCTTCGCTATCAAGTTCACCCTGACAGTATCATGGCAACCAGAAGCCTATAGAAAGTAGAGAAGTCCTGGCCAATACTGGACCAGAACACCTATGAACCTTGATGTTATATTTGATGTCAAACAATCCCAGCTGAGCTTATAGTCCTATGCTGTTCAAAAAGTTCTTCTATTTATTTTTGGAAGTCATACCATGACTATGTTTACAAGCAACAGTCTAGGTCATTATTTGCTGCTATGTATCATGCCTCATACTCAAATTCAGTAATATAAATCTGAGGCCCTCCTAGCACAACACCCTGTTAATCAGGAAACTAACCCTCATAATCCCATGGTAACATGAACTTCTTCACATCACCATCTTGACAAGTATTAACTTCAGGATCATAATTTACTTCTGTATAGTACAGGGGATATCCTCACCTAAAATATCCAATCTGGAAACTGGTACTCCTAAGCAGTTTCCATACATGTAGGGCATCATCATTCCCCAATTTGTGTTGTCTCCCTAACTAGATAGCTAAGATCCTTGAGGGTAGCAACTGTTTACCTTTTTCAACTTGTGTTCCTAGCACTTAGCAATGTGTCTGACATATAGTAAGTGTCTAATAAAGGCTTTCTTATTTGTTTTAAATAGTCTTATGAACGAAGTTAACTCTCAAAGCTTATAAGTGACATACCATAAGAAAGCCCTCAGGCTACTACTTTCATGGATTTTGCATTTTTTAGATATGTAAAACTGAACACTACAAAAGGCACTTCTTTCACACATACACACAGACCCTCTTGTTGACCTAGTGTCATGAATCTCTTTCTGAAAGACTGGTAAGGCCCTGAAACCTACTGAGTTGTTGCTTTGGGGATTTCTGTCCATTTCACTTTCATTTTCACTGTCTGACTACAAGTCAGTGTTTGACACAAGAACTGGTTATCTTGCTATGCAGCCCAGAAATGATCAAGATATAATGACCATTTATCATAATCAGTGCCATAGCCAACAATTTAGCGGAAAAGTAAAAGTACTTGGCTGCTTCCATACTAATTAGTGGCAGATAGGGCTGGGATGGACCACACTGTCTTGGGAGTAGGGGGTGTACAGGGGAAAACATTACTAGAATGTATTTGAAGAGAGGAAGGCTGTTATAAGAGAGGCAGATTTAATTAGACTGGACTTCAAATGGTCTTGTATTCTCCACTGAGCAAGAAAAAGACTCAGATGAATTTTATTGATATGGAAAAGTTTCCATTGCATCCATTACCTGTCCTTTCTTGAAACAGACATAGATTTGAATGCCATACTCAGTTAATCTTCAGGAAGGTGACTAAGCAAGAATTTGTGTGCTCCCTTCCTGGGAGCATGGTATCTTATAGCAGCATTTGATACCATCCACATGACAAAGGATCAATGTTTCAACAAGGGCTAAGTGTATGAAGAAAAAATCTTTCAGAGCCTATTTGGCTATATTTCTGATACAATGCTTGTTCTAAGAATCTCCTCTATCACTCGAAGGAGAAGAAAATCCTGATGTAAGAGATAAATGATTAGTGTATGATTTATAATGATTTGAATATAATGTGATAATGAAATACATTGAAAAAGACAAGAAGGGGCAGCTAGGTGAGTCAGGAGGACCTGAGTTAAAATGTGGCCTCAGACACTTAACACACACACACAAAACTAACTGTGTGACCTTGGGTAAGTCACTTAATCCCAACTGCTCTGCCTTCTCCCCTCCACAAAGAAAAAAAAGACAAGAAAAGCTTTTTTAAAAGATTAAAAAGAGATGGAGTTTTAGGATTAGGGAATTGATATTCCATCTGTATACTGCCTACATCTAGAGTATTAGATTCATCTCAAGAAACTACATTTTATGAAGGATTTGTTAAGCTGTAGTATGTCCTGAGCAGGACAACTAGGGTAGCAAATCACCAAGGATTATGACATATGAGGATCAGTTAATAGAACTGATGATGTTCACCATGCCAAAAAGAAGGCATCAAGGGCAAGACAGCTCTCTTCAGGAATCTTATGGGGGAAAAAGTATTACAGTGTTTTGCTTATCAATTTGGTAGGAATAGTAAGGAATCAGACTTAGAAATGACGGGGCTCTCCCAAAGTAGAACATCTGGACTTCTTCAAGCAATGGCTGGATAATCACTTTTCAAATCTGTTGTAGGGGCATTTCTCATTCACATAAAGGTAGGACAACATGGCCTTTAAGTTCTGTGGCAGCAAGCACCCTAACATACCCGGGATGGTTGCTAGTACAAGTTCTTTGATCTACTTTTTTAAAGGAAAGCAACTTAAAAAGGGTTAACAATCTTACTTTAATTAATCAAATATATACCATTTACCTAGTTCAAGAGAAAAAGTCAGCACCCTGAACTTCAGAGAATACAAACATTAGTTAAAAGAGAAAATAACACAATTCAATAGACAAGGCTTCCAACTGTCTTGACCATTACATCCATACCTAGTTAGTCCCCAGAGAGAGAAACACCAACATCTGGGTTTTCAAAGCCAGTGGGCTTAATGGCTGCCCAGAGTTTCATCTGGCTAAATCACACACCTCTTCCCAAAGTGAGCCCCAAAGCAAAACCTCACCTCAGAGGTAGATATAACCTTCTCCAGAGTCACAACCCTTGTTACCCACTTGACTACAAAGTAACAAAAGTTGTGCCTTCCTGAAAAACAAACCTCCCAGCACAGGCTCCATGTGAGCACCTGCAGCCTGTTAGAGCGCAGAGTATATTTTCAAATCAGGAAAGGTCCTCAAATTAAATTTAGGCTTATTAAGGGACTTGGAAGATCTTCAAATTATAGTTACCATTACAAATTCCTATCCTGTTCTATTAAAACTTAACTTTGAAGTACCAGAAACTTTTTTGTGGCTTGTAGACAACTAAAAATCAACAAATTGACCTTAAAATTATGAAAAATCTCTATGACAATATAATGAGGAATGTTCAGCCACAAGCCTATTACAGTGACACATGGGTTGATAATTATTTGTACAGTGTCAGTATTCTAAAACTAAACGTTTTGCATTTTGTTTATTTGGCAGGGCTAAATGGATGTTGTCAAAAGATTAAATATAAAGTGGCTATAAATCTTCATTTAACTATTTAATAGGGAAGTAAACATCAACAGAGTCAGCAACAAAAATTCCAACTTCTTGCATACACAGATTTACTACAGCAACTGCTATTTATTATAAATACATACATGCAGATATAGACAGACAGACAGACAGACTGATAGATAGATAGATAGATAGATAGGCAGATAGATAGATAGATAGACAGACAGACAGACAGATATACCTGGCCTTCACATTTGTAGTAGACTCTACCTACTGATGGTCATCAAAACATATATAAGCATAGCTTAAAAGCTATGAGATATGAAAAAAAGTTTTTTGAATGCATCAACACAAAAATAACATTTCAACATAGCTGCTATTTTTTGAAGTATATATTCAATTCTAATCTGCTGCCAAAAAGGAGATTTCAACAAACTAATGACCTCAAAATCCCAGTTTAACTCATTTTTTGTCGGTATTATTTTTTTCTCTTCAATAAAATATGTAGCTGTTTGGTCAGTTCATCAAATGCAAGAAGTATTTTGCAGTTAACATAGTCAAAATAATATTCTATACTATCAATGACACCATAAAGTTACTGTGCCTTTCATATATATAAGTTTCATAAATAGTTTGACTCTGAAATGGAAAGTTAAGCATCATGAGGCAACTTTATTATGTGTGTGGAATTCTTGAATCTAAAGAAAATCATCATCAAAAGTAACTCAAAAGAACTAAATTATTCTTTTTGCCACAAATCCACGGATGCCGCATTAAAGATCACTGAGGTTCAAACTCAGTGAAAACTGTGGGGTAACAAATATTTTTAAATACATTACTTCCCATTAACCATTAGCTTTGGTTTGTTCTGGAGTAGCAGTGATGACAAAACAACTATACATAGCAGGGGTATGCATAGTTAGGCTGTACTCAAAGATACTAAAAGCAGGGACACTAGAATTACAGTAATAATATTAATGTGACAAACTGCTATATTAAGAGAGATGGATACCAGAAGTATTATATGGTTATGGGATGAATAGAATTTATTTGATTACAGACTTAAAGATGAGAATTTAGATCATAATCATAAAATAAGATGGGGCTGTTGTCAGGGATGAGTCACAGTCTGAATCCAGAACGATAATACAAAAAAGAGAGAAGAAAAAAATAGATTTCAGAACTACACTGGCTATACATGAAACTGGGAGGAGAGATGCTATAGTTGTCACTGAGATGAAAGTTTAGCTGAGTAGAGAATCAGAGAAGCCACTGAGTTTGATAAAGATGTTGTATACAGAAAGAGGCACAGGAGAGACCAATTCAGCCTTTCAATGAAAACACTTATTCAACACAGATGGAATGCAATGTGGTAGATAACTTCACATTTTCTACAAATGATCTCCATGTGAGGAAGAATACTTGGTCATAAGCACCCTTCCTTTATACAGAAACTTCAAAACCTTCTATCAGCTCTATAGAAGAAGAGAAGTACTGGCCAAACAAATGAAAGAATAGAAGGCAATGTGAAATATCTCATGGGAAAAACTACTGACCTGGGAAACAGATCCAGGAGAGATAATTTAAAAATTATTGGACTAACCTGAAAGCCATGATCAAAGAAAGAACCTAGAAATCATCCTCCAAGAAATTCTCAAGGAAAACTGCCCTGATGTTTTACAACCAGAGGGCAAAATAGAGGTTGAAAGAATCCACCAATCACCTCCTGAAAAAGATCCCAAAAAGAAAACTCCTAGGAATATTATAGCCAGGTTCCAAAATTCCCAGATCAAGGAGAGAATATTACAAGCAGCCAGGAAGAAACAATTTGAATATTGTGGAAACACAATCAGGATAACCTAGGATCTAGCAGCTTCTACACTGAGGGATTGAAGGGCTTGGAATGTAATATTCCAGAGGCCAAAGAACTGGGATTAAAACCAAGAATCACCTACCCAGCAAAACTGAGTATCATGTTTCAGGGGAAAATATGGGCATTCAGTGGAATAGAGGACTTTCAAGCATTCTTGATGAAAAAACCAGAGTTGAATAGAAAACTTGACATTCAGATACAAGAAGCAAGAGAAGCATGAGAAGGTAAACAGGGAAAAGAAATCATAAGGAACTTATCAAAGTTGAACTATTAACATTCCTACATGGAAAAACAATAATTGCAAGTGATGAAAGTTTTGTCAGTATGAAAATAGTTGAAGGGAATAGAAATATATATATATATATATGTGTGTGTGTGTGTGTCTATATATGAATACATATGTGAATGTGTGTATATATGTTTACAGGTATACATAGATAGAGGGCACAGGACCAATTTAATAGGAAGGGATGATACCTAAAAGGTGAAATTAAGAGGGGAGAAGAATATAATGAGAGGAGATGGGGAAAGACAGAATGGAGTAAACTATCTCATATAGAAGAGGCAAGGGAAAATGGTTACAATGGAGGGGAAGAATAGGAAGGCAAAAGGGAATGGGTCAACCTTATTCTCATTGAATTTGGCTCAGGGAGGAAATGAAATACACACTAAATAGGGTATCTCACCCTACAGGAGAGTAGGGGGGAAGGGGATGAGAGGGGTTATGATGGAAGGGAGGGCAGGCTAGTGGGGAGGAAAGTTGGAATCACCCACTTTTGAAAAGAGATGGAATCAAAGAGAACAAGTGGGAGGTGGGATAGGAAGGAGGGAACTATAGTAAATCTTTTACAATCTACTACGTTACATTTTGCATTAGCTACACATGTACAACCTATACTGAACTGCTTAGCTTCCCAGTAAGGGTGGGTGACAAGGGAGGAAGGGAATGAATCTGGAATTCAAAGTTTTAAAATAAAATGTTTAATATATATATATATATATATATATATGCTATTGTTAATACTATTTTACATGTAATTGGGAAATAAGATATACAGGCACTGGGGCATAGAGATCTACCATGCCCTACTGGAAAAGTTGAAAGGGGTATGGGAGAAAATATGGGAGAGAGCAGACTGGAAGAGGGGATATCCTGTGGGACTGCTATTCTGGGATGTTGGGTAGTAGAAAAATGGGGAAGAAATTTGTAACACAAAATCTGGCAGAAATGAATGACGTAAATCAGAAGTTAATAAAGCATTTGAAAAATGAAAAAAAAAGAAGTACTGAGACAGCAATTAAATGTTGAGATATAACAATATTTCAATTCTTCAAGTATCTGTAATACTAGCAATATGGACATTCTCTCTCCATCTCTCCAACTTTATTTTCATCATTTGTCTTCTTTATCCATTTGTTGAGTGTGAGGTGAATTCTTCAGGATTGTTTTTAGTTCACAATTCTTATTACTTCTAAGTTGGAGAATGTTTTGATAAGGATGTTAAGAGTTACACTTCTTTTGAAAACTGTTTATATCCTTTGAGTTACTATTTATTGTGGAATGATTTTTGATCCTATACATTTGTTATTTGTCTGGATATCAAGCCCTTATCAGAGATAGTCAAAACAAAGATGTATTCCCATTTGAATTCTTTGCTATTTTATTGTATTTGTATCAGCTTTAATCATGCAAAAATTTTCAATTTCATACAATCAAAAGTATTCAGGTTATCTTCTCTGTGAGCCTTATAGAGAGGATTGTTACTTTGGTAAGTATTGGACAAAATGTCCTATTAGGTCTTTTCTGACTCTGAAGTCACATAAGTCTTTTTGATTAAAATATTTGCCTTTATGACAATTTTGCCTGTATTACTTTAAATATATAACAGTCACAAAATGAGCTGTGCATCACTTGTTTTGCATCTCTCTCTTTTACCAACAACATGCCACCTTAGTTATACAACACTTTCCTACACAAAGCCAATGGCTGCCATAATCTTTGTAGAAAATCCCTGTGAACTCAATCCACACAGATCAGCAAAAGACTTCTTTAGCTATATTGAAGGCTATTGCTCTAATATAAATAATTTTTAAAATGACAAGCTATTTGATTTTTGGCTCTTTGATTTCATCCACTATTCATTACAGACTGGATTCCATTTCAAACTTGAACTGCATATTAACAAAATCTTGCCAGATGGAACTTTGCATAGATGCTGTATCTTGCTCCTGCCAGGGATGATTTGTATCCAAAAATGAACAGGAAAATGCAACAATAGATACTAAATGCATTCAAGTTTGGAAATAAAGATTAAAAAAAAACCTCATAGAATTCTACTGACTCATTTTCAGTGACATAGAAAAGCATTGCAAAGATGATAACTTTTTTTGACTCATCTCATAAAAGGCCAATATTGAAGTCATTTTTAAATGTATCTCATAGAAGCATCTTGGTTTGATTTTCCTAATAGAATATTCTTTGGTCAGCAAGTAAACCAATTCATGAGAATAAACTGAAAAATCTATATTTTTTGTTTTCTGAAAATTTATGTGATAAAGTTTTGAGATACCAGCTTGATTACTATTAACATGATCTGATTTTTCTTTACATTCAAATTAATGACTAATATTTTGCTTTCTAAATATCATGCTCATAAGATTAGAATTATAATAAAAGTACAGTACTATAATATTCTTGTATACTGCAGTAAGGCCCTCGAGCTACTCATCATTTGACAAAAAAAACAAGAATATAATCAATTTTGCACTCAAATAGATCTCGGAAGTCACTGTCTCTATATGAAGAACACAATGAAATCAAAACATTTAAGATGGTGTACACATCACAAAAATAACAGAATTTAGATCTGGATGGTACCTAAGGGATGATCTGGTTTGACTCATATACAAAAGGCATCTTCACTATAAGATATCTAATGGAAAGTATACTTTACTTTTTTTTCTTCTTCTTGCGATAGGTCCCAATCAATAGTCTACTTTCCATTTGGATTTATTATAAATATGCCCTTACAAACAAAGCATACAGAAACTATATTATTTGTCCAGATTTTCAGTACCTCATGTCAATAGTGAAACAGAAATAGTAAATAATGATAAAGTTGGGATGGCAACATGACCAAGCTTTTTTTCAGTATCCCTTCTTCTTCATATGACAACATATTGGTTGGAAACATTATACGGTACAAATAATTTTTATTATTACTATTACTGTTGTTCTTATGTTTCTGTGTGAATGTTGATATAAATATAAATGGTACCTTTAAGTTTTTACAGATTACATAATACTAAATTAATACTAAATTATGAATATATCTTTCTGGCAAAAGCTTAGATTAGATGCCTTACAAAGGGACTTGATTAAGTTGTTAAAGATGCTGGAAGCTGTGGTTCTTCCCAGTTTGGGAATAGAGGAAATAGAACTTGAGAGTCATATTTTATTCTATAGTGGGAGCTTTGAGAATCTCTTGAAAGGGGAGAGGACATGAAGCAGCATTGTGACGGAGACTGTTGACAGCAAGATGTGAAAATTCCCTTCCTCAGTTGATTATTTCGTCATGAGTACTTTGCTCAGGTGGCTTGATTATATTTCTCTATGGGCTTTACACTGGGGAAGAAGCTGGAACTGAGATCCCACTCTGCTCCTGGGGTAAGAGCTACCCCTGGAAACAAGTCCCCTCAGTCTGCTCTGGGTCTATATATAAAAGTTGGCAGTGGGCAATAAAGATGCCAGATTCCATCTGTTCTTGCCTCATTACCCCAGTATGAATCTACCTCCCTTTGCCCTGATAGCCTCTCCCTGGGCTGGAGCACTCTGAGCACAGCTCCTGACCAGACTCCATCTCCTGTGTCCTCAGACAGCTTTGTCTCTCTGCCCAGGGAGACCTGGACTAGAAAAATGACTCATTTTGAATTTTTGGATTTCCCCATCAAAATTTGGTTGGGTGAGTTTTCTACATCTGTTTTGAGTCTGGAGTGGAGCTGCTCACTGTATAGTTTCCTGCTACTGACATCTTCGCTTTGCATAAACTCTTTAATTTTTTAATGAATTTCCATTCAATTTGGTAAATTTGTAGAGGTAAAAGTAGTTATTAAGGTTCATAGAACTATTATAGTGAAACACTAAATCAAAATGACCTAGGTTTCTTTTTTAGACTTTAGCATTATTGGGCCATCAACAAATTAACATTAAAATACTTCTGTCCTTGTAAGTTAAGATTCTTTTTTTTTTTTCTGAAGAGTCTTTATTGGAAAAGGTGCTGTGGCTGGGAGCCTGGCCCAGAGTCCTCAGAAGGGACTGAGGGAGGCTGGGAGAGCCTGCAAGAAAGGGCAACACTTAAGCTGCAAAAGTAATGGTCCTGCATGGAAAGCCAAATGCTTCACTTTGGGAAGACTGGCTAGCATGTCAAAATCATTTTCCTTGTTCTGGTATTCTCTGATGAATGGCTGGGACCAGTGGGCATCTTTCAGTTGTGACAAGTATCTATTCGTGACCTTAGGGGCCTTCTCCAGGCGGTAAGACAAGACAATGAGACTGATAAGAGTCTCTGGGTGGCTGCTGTCCTTGTCAAGTGCCTCTTGGAGAACTCCCTCTGCATCCTCCCATTTTCCCTGGGCCATATAGCATGTGGCTTGGCCACTGAGCAGGAGCAAGGACAATAGACATCCTGCAGCTTTTCACCACCCATGGCCAGACTGACCCAGGCAGTGGCCAGCTGCATCAGAGTGGCGTCCTCATCTTGCTCCTGCATCCTTTTTAGCTCCTTGTGGGCTAGATCCAATGTGTCCAGCTTCAGGAGTATCTGTACAATCATGGCCATACACTCCAAGCACTCCCCCTGGTGCAAGGTGCACAGAGCAACATCCGGGTTCTTGTCATGGAAATAGATGGAAGCGGCCAACAACAAGAAGGTGGTATTGGCCACATCAACATTCTTGGCCATCTTTCTATCCAGGTCTGCAACAATCGCACCTCTCTGGCTTTCACTGGAAAGATACTCTGAGAACGGGGAGGAGTTGGCTTTGATTTCATCCAGTACCACACCATACTTTCTCTGTGTGTAAGCTCTGTACAAGAAGACATCTCTCTCAACTTCTTTTTTTGGACTGGAAAGCTTGACGCGCTGTGCTTCATTGATGAACTGCTGGTAGCTCCCAATGTAGAAGGCGTTCTTCACCTGGAACAGCACGTCCACCTCCCCAGGGTTGCCGGGGCCAGGCCAGGACCAGGAGCCGGAGGGGCCATCTAGCTACTGACACGGCCGGATACAAGGAGGAAGTCAAGAGATATATTTAGAGTGTAAGCTTCTTGAGGATAGGGAACATACCTATTTTTATCTTTTTACTTATCTGCTCCCCAGCGAAGGGCATTGGACATGGTAAATACTTAATAAATAATTGTTGAATGAACAATACATGGTCTGAATAAGTCACTTCTTGGCTCAAAAACTTTCTGTTACCCTGTTGCCTCTGGGATAAATTGTAAACTCTTAGTCAAGTTTATGAAGCCTGTATGGTTTGGCTCCAATCTAGATTCTAAGCCTAACTTCATATGATCTTCTGCAGTTTATATTTCAGACCAACTTAGCATTCCAATTTTTGCCTCTTTTGGTAGTACCAACCTTTCTCCATGCCTGCAAGTAAATCCTCATAATTTTTTTTTTTTGCTCCTTAAACCTTCAGGTAGCAGGCCCCCTTTTGTAATTACTTTAATGTTCTCCCCCAAATTATTCCTCTAGTTACTTAGTGTTTAGTTATCTCTATGTATGATATATTTCTTACAGAAGACTAAAATCCTTAAAGGAAGGAAAGACTTCATTTTTGTCTTCCTATTTGCAGAGGCCAGCCCAAAGTGGATGCATAGCTTTCTTAGTTGAACTGAATATGTGATATGGTCTACTTGTGAACATTATGCTATTGAGAACAAGTTGGGTTCCACAAAAAGTAAAAAGCCTACAAAATAATCGATGCAATATTAATGGCAATGATAGAGGTGGCCTGCCAAATATTTTCCTTTTAGAATTGCCAAGATTTAAGTATTACTGTGAGAGTGCTATTTAAGGTATACTAATGAAATTATTTTATTTTAGCAGGATTAAACAATAAACTTCACTCCATTTAAAAAAAAATAAGATTATTAAATAAGTTATTGAGCACCTTCTATGTGCCAGACACTGTCCCAAAAGATATACAAATATTTATCTCGTTTGCTCTTCACACTAACTCTATGTCCTCAGGCCTGTTGCTCTCACTATTGCTCTCTATACCACAAAGCCATAAAAATAGCACTATTCAGTGCTGTTCTGTGACCTTGGGGAAATCACAATCCCTCCCTGGGCCTTGTTCTTATTGTCTCTCAAAAGTAGGAGTTTAGCCAGACACTTTTAAAGTTTTCTACTAACTCTAACATTTAGTGATTTTGTGGGAAATCCAATAAATCATATGATTTATAATCCTTATTTTATAGTTGAGGAAACTGAGACATATGACAATTAAGTGACTCACACAGGTTCACAGAGAGAGCAAATGGTTAAGTTATATAATAAGCTGACACAGAAAGGAAGGATTTGAATTCAAGTCTTTCTTACTCTAGGCCCAGTACTTTATCTACTTCAACACATAGCTGCCTTTTATCAAGTGATGAGGTAGATATTATACTATATATAACCCATCAAAATGTTGCATTTTCAAAATAAGTAATACATGCAGAGTATAGAGACATAGTCTTGAATCAAACAGTTATATATCTATATATACATCTATATGTATCTATATATCACTATATGCTAACTTCTACTTAGACATCATTATCATAAAAACCCATGAGGCAGTAATCCTATTTAATTCTGTGATCAGGATAGCTCCTAGGTACACTGTAATGTTTGCTAAGTGTTTAATGATACTAATAATTATATTGTTGAAGGTAAAAGTAGATTTAATGGATGAGGGGAATGTTAACCCTCTTAATCCCTTTCTCATATCCAACTCGGTTTTCTTTCTATATAGAGATTTTCTTCACCTTTTATACTCTTCTACATTCTTATGAGGTCAACTCTCTAGATGTCTACTCATTATACTACTAATAGTTCAGTAGGTTCAGAACAGTTGGTCTTCAGAAAGAGAAAATGATATAGTGGACAAAAAAGCTTGACTTGCAAAATCACGAGTCCAGACCCAGACTGCAAAGAAATTCTACTAAATTCTGTGAGTAGCCTTACTACATGGCTTCATAATGACTGGTATAATAAAAAGATGAGCCAAGTCTGCTTATCTTCAATGGATGCATTTGCAAAAGAACCCAGCATGCTTTTTACTCCTAAGTGGAAAACCTAAGTGTTATCCCTAACTACTACTGCTACTCAGATCTAGACAATAATTCTGGGAAGGAATGGTTGTTCAGAATTACCAACTCTATCCTTATATCCTTTGTGTATGTATGTATTACTCACTGGTGGTCTGTGTATTATCAACAAACCCTGCAGTTAATTTAAGGGATTTGAGGTTATGATTCTGATTCCCGAGATCTAAAATTGGGCTAACTTACCAACTTCACTTCCAACTGCTGAAGTTAATATCTTCTAGTTTAAAATATTCCAATTTTAAAATTTTAGTATTAAAATCATGCCCTAAGTGCCTTCATTTGAAATAAAAAATCAAGACATCAAATTTTGATTAAACTAACCTTAGAAGTAAAAACCCAAAGTTAATCTTACCTGAGTCCACCCCAACATTTATCAATTTTTCAGATCATTCTTCCTAAGGCTGACATAAAATAGATACCATTGAAAGAAAGTGATTTGGAAACTGTCGAATTAAACCATTATTTTCATTTCTGTAGCAAAACTAGAATAGACTCTACATGTCTGTACTGTAGAAGACTGATTGACTGCTTTTTGCACATTAGGTCTCCCTATCTCAGCCCGGCTACGAGTGAAGTATCTGTTCATTGACTCTGTCCTACTGCTACTGTTTCCAGACTGGGACATTCTGGCCCTCTCGGCTGCCTGATGGCCTCCAGCTCTGAGCAGCTTACAGTATTAGTGGCAGAGTTACTTATATGAGAACTGGATGGGACTAACTGAAGAAATGCAAGGTTAGGCTTACTATGCTAAGATGGCAGCAGGGGGCAACAGGACTATCATTTCCTACAATACTCATACAAACATAACTTAATAAACAATACAATTTATTGAATTTCCTATAAAATCACAAAATATTATCATTAGCAGAAAACTGACAAATCTAGCTAAACTTAGCCTCCTTTTGAGGGACAATGAAACAAAAACAAAGAAAAGTACTGTGAACTCCCTAAGGTCACAAAGCAATAGGTGAGGAACTGGACTAGAACCATGTCTCTCTCACAGTTCAATACTTTTTCATAAAATTACATAAGCATGTTATATATAACTTCTAGTTATCAGGCTATCACCCTGTTGAATACTTTAAAATTCTGATTAATTTGAAAGTATGTAAACTTTTCAACCTAATGCCATATTACAGTTCCGAACAGGAATATATGATTATTTCTTTATTTTTTATAGCATAGGTAAAATAAATACATGATCTTCCAAAAGAAGTGTCCCATGGATGACTGGCAAAAGCAAAGCTATGTAGTTTGTTTTAAATTCCCTTGTCTAGGCTTTCAAATTGATATTTTAGGAATTAAATTGAGTACAGACATTAACTCATCATTTTCTCTAGGAGTCTTTCAACCAAGACAACTTATAAAATACTAAGTGTCTGTATGTCAATTACCCAGTGACAAACTTCTCCTGTAAAGTGAATGCTTAAATATTACCTGTCTTAAGCCCGGCTCATTATTCTTTTTTCTTTTAATAATTTGGCCTCAGTTTTTCTAAGGTCTCTGAAACCCTTTTTTCACACTTTCCATAGGCCAATAAACAGGGATGGGAAGCTCTTTGTCTTCTGAATCAGACCATCTACCCTTCTGACATAACTATGTGGTCCTTCTTATAAGCACAACACAGGCTATCTTTCCTATTGATTTCATTCCTATCATTCCTATTTCCTCCAGATTATGATACTATTTGAATACCAAGGTATTATTGCAAGGCACCTAAAAAGAAAAAAAAAACTGTTTTTAGCCTGGTATTTTGACACTAGATACGTCTTAACTGAACACTTTCATACAAATCCCTCTTCAAATTGTTCTCCATTTTCGTTTCTCCAATATTATTTTAAGTTTCAGTAATGCATTACATACTTAGATAACTTTTTGGAAGACTCCAGTTCTCCCAATCAATCAATGAACAAGTATTGGGTAAGTATCACCTATGTGCCAAGCACTATGCTAGGGAGGTACACGAGTACAAAGAATGAAACACTTCCTAATTTTACAGAGTTTGCATTCTAATGAGAGGCAAGTACATATATAAAAACATATAACATAAATATGGAATAAAAATATCCAAAGATATACCAAACACTAAAATGCAAGGTATTCGAGGAATTAGGGGCACAAGTAGTTGGAGGATCAGATAGGCTTAATGCAGAAGATGGTATCTAAGCCACACAGTAAAGAAAGAGAGGGACTCTGTGAGGCAAACATAAGGGGAAAGTTCATTCCCCACATGTGGAAGGGCAAATGAAAAGGCATTAAGAAGAGAGATGGAGTGTCATATGTGAGCAAGAGAGAGTTGGCTACTTAGGCTGGACTGTAGAATGCAGAAAGGCAAGTAATGGCCATTAAATCCAGAAAAGTAGATTGGCTTACTCTCATCTGAATTGGCTCAAAGAGGGAATGGCATCTACACTTAATTGGTTATAGAAATTTATATTATCCCACAAGAAAGCAGGAGAGGAAGGCGATAAGCAAAGAAGTGAAGGGGTGATAGAATGGAGGGAAGATTAATATAGGTGGTAGCCTGAAGCAAGACACTTTTGAGGAGAGAAAAGGTGAAAGGGGAGGGAAGAGAAAAAAACAGGGGGAGGGGTAAATTGGATGGAGGGAAATACAGTTAGCAATAGGAACTGAAAAAAACTGAAGCAAGTTTCTCTGATAAAGGGCCTTATTTGTCAAACATAAAGAGAACTGAGTCAAATTTATAAAAATGAGAGCCATTCCCCAAATGATCAAAAGATATGAACAGTTTTCAGATGAAATAATCACAGTTATCTATGGTCACATGAAAAAAATGCTCTAACTCACTATTGATTGGAGAAATGCAAATTAAAACAATACCAATCAGATTGGCTAATAGGACAAAAAAGGAAAATGACAAATGTTGGAGGGGATGTGGGAAAATTAGGACGTTAATTCACTGTTGGAGTTATGAACTGATTCAAACATTCTGTAAAGCAACCTAGAACTATGCCCAAAGGGCTATAAAGCCATGCATACCCTCTGACCTGGTAATACCAAGTCTGTATCCCAAAAGAGATAAAAAAAATAATAAGGAAAAGGACCTATATGTACAAAAATATTTATAGCAGCTCTTTTTTGGTGGCACAGAATTGGAAATTGAGGGGATACCTATTAATTGGGGAATGACTGAACAAACTATGGTACGTGATTCTGATGGAATGCTATTGTGCTATAAGTAATGATGAGCAGGATGCTCTCAGAAAAGTCTGGAAAGATTTACATGAGCTAATGCAAAGTGAAATGCACAATGTATGATGTAACAGTAAGACTATGCAATGAATATAGCTGTAAATGACTTAGCTATTGACAATGCAACAATCCATGACAACTCTGAAGGATTTAGGATGAAAAATGCTATCCATCCTTAGATAAAGAACTAATGATGTTTGAATACATTAAAGAATATTTTTAAAATTTTCTTTATTTTTCATGAGTTTTTATCCTTTTTTTTGGTCTGTTCTTTTTTTCACAACATGACTATTATGGGAATGATTTGCATGACTACACATGTATAATCTATACCAAATTGCTTGCATTCTCAATGGGGGGGGGAGGAGTGGTAAGGAAGGAGGAAGGGAGAGAATTTGGAACTAAAACTTTTTAAAATGAAATGTCAAAAACTGTTTTTACATGTAACTGGGGAAAAATAAAACACCAAATAAAGTAAAAGAAAAAGATAGGTAAGTTGAGACAAAATTATATAGGGCTTTAAGAGCAGAAAAGAGAAATTTACATTTTGTCCTAAAATAATTGAATTAAGAATTGAACTGTAGGTGTTCATGTGCGTAGGCAAGGATATTAAGCACCTGGAAAACTTAAAGTTAAGAGACATGACATAGATATTGAACCAACAAAGGCAAATGAGTGAGAGCAATTAAAAATGTAGGAAAAGAACCAAGAAAGAATAATGCCACAAAAACAAACTAACAGAAAAGAAGACATTATTGAAGAGGAGAAGGTGGTCAACCTCTTCAAATTCAGCAGAATGAGCTCTGAGAAAAGACCCTTACATTTTTTAATTAAGAATCAGTGATAACCAAAACTGAAACTGAAAACAGTTTTAGCTGAAAGTAAAAAGTTCAGTGATAAGTGTGGAACCCAGATGACAAAGGATGATGAGGATTAGAGAAAAGGAAGTGGCAACAGTGACTGCAGACAACATTTTCTAGTAGTTTAGCTAAAAAGAGTTAGAGAACAATAGCTTGAGGGGTGCTAGGATCTGGTGAATTTCAGGGTTTTTTGACATATAAAGGAGATGGGAATGTTTGAAAGAAGTAGGGAAGGCTCTGATAGAGAGAAGTAGAGAAGAAAGAAGTTGGAGAAAGAAAGGATGATTGAGGATGCCATCAGCTGGAGAAGACAGAAGAGATGAAATCAGGAGCCTTGTCACAGAGTCACTTAACTTTCACAGATAGGGGTAAAGGAAGAGAGACTAGAAGATGACAAAGTCAAGGAGAAAGAAGGAAATTCAACATGAATGGCCTCAGGGCAATCAGTCTGGCAGAGATAATTGTCTCTTGGGGTTTCATACAGGCAGGAAACCATGTGTCATCACACCATTACTTTCCTGCACTCCAGGCTCACCTTTTCTTTCTTTTATTATTAGAAGTTTTTATTGATCTCTTCTCTTTCTTACATCATCATACTAATCCTCAGTATTCTTCCCACTCTCCTTCCAAGAGAATCATCATATATAATAAATAGTATTTGTTTCAGAGGAAAAAAAAATCAGTATAACTGATTAGTACATTGAAAAAAATTCAAAACTGTGCCATCTGTGTCCCTCCCACCTCCACAAAGGGGCAGGCTGCAGGTGTCTTCTCATAGCTCTTCATTCAAGTCATACTTGATCTTTATCATTCTGTCATATTCATTTCTGATATTTTTGGTGTGTGGTTGTTCTTTCCATTTACATTGTCATAATTATGGTGCATACTGTTTTCCTGGCTCTGCTTTGGTCCCAACATTGTCAAATGCCTCCCAGATGCTCCATCAATACCTCAATGTCCAACTGCCTAAACTTCAACTCATTCCTTTGTCTCCTTACCAAATCACATCTAACTCTATAGCTCCCTACTCCTAGAGTCCATAGGCTCATACATTAAGAACCAGAAGGGTCTTCAGAAGTCATCTAAACCAACTTCCTCATCGTACAGAAGAGGAAACTAAGGTGGAAAGAATACAAGTGATTTGGCCAATGTCACACAGGTTGCAAGTGGAAAAGTCAGGTCTGGAACCCAGCTCCTCGTGACTCAAAATTCATCTTCAGTCTTTCTACCTACCATTTTTTTCTCTCAATGGCAGCTCCTTTCTAAAAATGCTGGATCTGAATAAGAGACAGTTAAGGTATACAGTTGATAAAGGGGCATTGAGAATAGAGTCTGGAAGCCTCAAATACAGACTAAAGCACTTAACTGGTTCATGCTGGGTAAATAACTAAACCTCTACCTGCCTTGCTTCCTCGTCTATAAGATGAGATTGTTAATACCATCTACCTCTTAGGATTGTTATGAGAATAAAATGAGATAATATTTGTAAAGCACTTTGCAAATCTTAAAGCTCTATGTAAATAATCTCTTTTTACTATTACTATTATTTTCACTGCTTCTCCTAGCTCCGGAAACATTGAAGCATCTTTGAATCCTCCCTTTCTCTTGTTTCCTACAACAAATCACTGACAAAACTCTATGAATGAAAGTCAAGGTCATTTTTTCCTGTATCTCAATAGTCTTATTGAAGATGGGGATCCTCTTGTGAAAATATCCATGCAAATAAACAGGAAGGGTGCAACAACTTGTAACACCATCTCTAGGACAGCTACAGATACAATGGCACCACAAAATGACAACAACAGGTCTAGCTTGACAGGAACAGCTCTGGCCTATGAAATTTCTGATAAGAGAATATACACCATGATCAGCTTGTAGCTACTTGTGACTTAAATGAGGGATTTTTATTGCATCTGTGCTCTAATGGGATTACAAAGTTATGAGGCCAAAGGTGGGAAACCACAGAGCAAAAGGACCCAGACTTTCTAGTCTATGACTAAAACAAGGATGTGTGTATAGCTTTGGAAAGTACAGATAGGGGATCCGATTGACATTTCTATAGCAATTTCATAGTCACCACAGAGTGGATTCTATAGAGATATCAGCAACACACTATTAATTCTCTTCAATTCAATCAGGGGTTTGTGTCATAATTTTTTTTTTACAGGTAATACATTATTTTGACAATCTACTTCATGAACCAATATGTGACTAATTATTTAGAAATCATTCATGTGAACCCATAAGAGTGAAATCACCAGTAGATGTAGCTGCTGGGTTTGGATCCAGAATACACGTGGATGGAAATTTTCCTCTGAAAGATGGCTAGGATTTACCTGGAATAGAGTCATTAACTATTCTAAAAATGAACTATCGGTTACAGAAAATGATTACAGTTAATGTTGTGTTGTCATGGGACCCCGGGCATGCTTTCTGCCATGTTCTGAAAAACACAGCTGTAAAGTAGACCAATGACTAGAGAAAAGAGGTTTGGGATTTTTTTTTAAAGAAATGCTTTTGCCCCTGAAGACATTTAGAGTTGACAAGTAGGTTAAAGAAGTGAGATATGTCATGCTATGTAACTTAAGAGTAGTCATGTCTTAGAATTCCGACAGAATATAAGAATATAGAGGTTGAATCCATTAGCTTTTCCCCACATCCCCTCCCCTCCCCACCAAGAGCCATTCGAATAATAGGCTGATCACAGTACCTTCCTTCCCAGATTATCTTCACTTTACTCTGTAAATAGTTTGCTTGTACAATGTTGTTGCATGTGGTTTCTCCAATTAGACGATGATCAGGGACTGTCTTTTGCCTTTCATTGTGTCCCCAGCACTTAGCACTGTGCCTGGCACATAGTAGGTGCTTCATAAAGGCTTGCAGACCTGACTTGATTGCCAAAAAGAACAAAATCTTAACTAGTATCACGTACCTACAGCATATATTTGGGCAATAATCATACCCTTTACAATGACCTAAGAAAATTTTCAGCAAGGTTACATGGAGTAGAGAAGAAATAGAAAGTAGTCAGAAGACCTGGGTTGTAGTCAAGGTTCTTCCATTAACTCCTAACTCACTCGGCGACTTTGAACAAATCATTTAATTGCTGTGGGCTTCAGTTTTCTTATCAGTGAAATAAAATGAACTAGATGAGCTCTTAAGGTAACTTCCAGTTATAAAATTCTCTAATTTTCGCATAATTTGGGTGGATAATTTATACTCTCAATCTAAATTTTAATGTTCCAGATTTTTCTCACAGATGGATTACATTTTATGGCACCAATTCTACTACCCTTATGGTGACTTTCAAATAGTTTGTTGATCTGAACGTAATGGAGTTTTGAGCTATTTCTGCATTTCAAATTTGCTACACAGCTTCCCCTGAACACCTTTGCCCACTGTTTTTCTTAGTAGGAAGACTAGAAAATAAAGATATAAAAGTATCTCTGGAATCATAGCCTTGTTTCCCTTCGATTGAAATTTTGCTGACTAACCAGCTCCTCCTTTTTAAGTAATAAAGTGTCCATAACTATCTTATAAGAATTAAATTCAAACTAAAACAAAATATGCTTGTTATCTGATTTAGGAAAATAACCCTAAAGCAATGAAGCCAAAAAAATAATCAATTATTTTGTAGTTCAAATTTAACTATTTTTTCCAAAATGATCTTTTTAAAAATAGTGAACCAGATTTCTTTTGAAAGTGGTTTGTACACACTTATAGACTTCATATTTTCACACTTTTCTGTAGTAATAAGATATTGTATCATTGTAAAAAGGGCCCTTCTAAAAGTCCAGTCTTGCCATTTACAAGGTGTATGACTGTAGGCTATTACTTTGCTGCCTTCTCAATGCCTTAGTTCTTTCTACAAATTAAAAGGGTTGGATTAGATGATCTTTAAAGTCCCTTCCCACCCTAAAACTCTGTGATTACAGGACAAAGTGACATTTGGTTCTTATTAACATATTTTATTTGTGTAACATTGGATGTCAGTGTGGAACACAAGGGATGTGTCATGTTTGCTTCATTTCCCTTTCTCAATCTGAAGAGGATGGGACTGAACGAGTTCTCAGTTAGGGCCAGCACCAAGTCTGAAATGGGATTTGTTGCTTGTAGTCCCACTCCACAGCCTTTTCTGTGTGTGTGTGTGTATGTGTGTGTGTGTGTGTGTGTGTGTGTGTGTGTGTGAGAGAGAGAGACAGACAGACAGACAGACAGACATTCAGATGGGGGTGAGGGGAGAGTATAGAAGGATTTAGTCTCCGTAGGATCACTATGTCTAATGAACTCCACCCACAGTTACGATGATAATGAAGATTTATTTCTCAGCTTAGAAAGGTAAATTCCCTTTTAAAGTTTGGATCTTAAGCATCTACATTATAAGAAATAGAGGATAAATAGCTCATAAATTAAGGCTCCAGTTAGAGAGGATTATTCTCTAACAATGTACTGGGGATTAGAATCTCAATCCTGCTCTTTCTATATAAAAAGACAAAGCAAACTCAGTATAAGAAAACAGCTTAACATATAAAGGACAAACACCTTCCAAATAAATGGGTTATGTTGTCAAAATAATGGGAACTGGCACTAGAGATAATTCCATTTCTGAAGATCTCCCTCGATGCATCTTTATGGGACCAAAACTTCAGCCACTTGGTCAGATGCATGATCAGAGCAAGAGGGGTAGAGAAAAGGGGTGAGAGAAAGAGAAATAGAGAAAAGGATCTTCACTTCTTCCCAAGGCCTGGAAGGGGAAAGACATCTAAGTCTCTTTCCTAGGTGAAGTCATAATTAAAGAACTCCCAGACTGGACAAATTCCTATTCTCCCCTCTCTTCTTTTTTTTTCCTCTTGGCAATTCATATCTAAATCCCAAAATGCTTAGCAAAAGTTTTATCTAGCACATCATCACTACTTCATAACATACCATAGCACCTGGGTTCATACATCCAAACAGCTGTTACATTCTTTAAAAAATGAAATAGGATTCTGCCATTTTATCTACAAACTTTCCAAACAAGCCTGTCAATAAACAAACAAATAAATGGAAGTAAAAGTACATAAATTAATGTAAATCCAGATAATACTCCATAATATGCTAACGCAGAGTACACAATCCAAGGAGAAAACTTGCACTTAGTGAAGGTTGGTTCCCTTGAAATTTATAACAGACACATGTGATAACTCTGGTATTTTGGCATCATACATTTGAACTTATTATTTTTTTAAAGTGATATCTGTAACCAATTTTTAAAATTTATTGATTTACAGAGGTGGCACAAAAATTTGAAACCTGATGGAATCTGCTACTTTTTTTATAAGACCATAATTTCTAAGGAACTTTGTTATAATAGATGCAATGAATTATCATGAACACTAACAAGTAATTTGAGAGAACAATAAGGAAAGGAAATATGTGTAATTTTTTTTCACTCAGTACATTGTGTAAAAGTGTGTGTGTATATATAGACACATATATAAATAAAAATATATTACATATAAAGTTATATGTTATATATACATATTACATGCATATAGTAAATATTATAAATGGATAGATATACTTACACATACATACAAATACAACATAAAGAGAAGATAATTTCCTTTTTTCCCAACTAAGAAATAAATTTTAAAAGACGGGAACCGAATGCATTACATTTGTCAGTTACATGAATAGTGTATCACTATCACCATCTATTTATTAAACATGTCTATTCTATGTGGTGCTTCGTAAAACTATGGAAGGGAAGAAGAGGATGATAGGGCCATTGGAAGGTCAAGGAGTAGTCAAGGTCAAGAGCTTAATTTCATGAAGGGAAACTTCCTGGTCAGTGACCAATGACTTGCTACATTCAAAAGTAGTGAAGATAAGTTTCACACGCTTTAACTTTTGAGATTCTTTTTCCATCTGGCAAATTCGACTTTTTAAGGCATTCTTCTCCTCATTGCCTTTTTGAACCTCCTTTGCCATTTGAGTCAGTCAGTTTTTTAAAGTGTTATTTTCCTCAGTCAGGCCGTTGACTCTTATTTCATAATTTTCTTGCATTGTTCTCATTTCTCTTCCCAATTTTTCCTCCACTTCTCTTATCTGCTTCTTAAGGTCCTCTATGGCCTGTAACCAGGTCGTATTTTCCTTTGAAGCTTTTGGTGCAGGAGTTCTGACTTCACTGTCTTCCTCCTGTTCCATGCTTTGCTCCTTTTTGTCCCCAAAATAGGAGTGTAATGTTGGAATCTTCTGTCTGCTTTGTTTTCTTTGCCTGGTCATGTTGCTCCTCAGTCACTTGACCCCTGTGCTTTTTGCCACAGTAGGACTCTGCCACCAGACAGGGGAGCTTTCGTCCCAAATGCTGGGGTTTCCTCAGTTGCTGGAGGTATTAGATGGTGTAATGGGAATGCAAATTTGGAAGATCTTCCCAGCCCCTAGGCTAAAGTGCACCAGAAGCCTGGGGAGGGAGGCTTGTTTTTCAGTAGATACTTCTTGATTGGCCAGTGAGTCAATAAGGTTGTTACATTCTCTGAGCCAGGAGAAGGCTATATAAGCCCTGATGTGTAGCTTTGTTTTGGGACTCACTTATGAGAAGTGTTCTGTGATTTGATCTGAATTCTGGGAAGCCGTCGTTGAGAGTCCCCCGGCTTTGAAAAACCCAGAATGTGGAAACCCAGATGTTGACTGGGTATGGATGTAATGGTTGGACAGTTTGGAAATCTGTCTACTTGATGTTTCTGTCTTGATAATTATGCCTGTATACTTTGAGGTTCAGGGTGCTGACCTTTTCTCCTGAACAAGGTAAACGATATATGTCTGACTGATTAAAGTAAGCTTGTTAACCCATTTTGAGTTGCTTTCCTTTAACAAAGCAGATCCAAGAACCTGTGTGAGACGCTTGGGGTGCTTGCTGCTACAGATGGGTACCCTCTCTGAGGTCTCCACATGCTCTGGCAAGCTGGACATACGCCCCAGGACCTCCACCCTAGATGGCAATCCAGATCCAAGCAGGTTAAAGGAAGCGCAATTACCCCTCAGACTGGTGCTTGGTCCCCCTACACTCTGCAGGCCATGAGCTGAAGCTGCCAAGTGGCACTGGCTGGCTGTGCCAGCCCTAGGGGCAAAAGCCAGGCACTCCCACTTACTGGGTCCCAAAGTGCAGACTGCACTGACCTCTCACTTTGTCCTTTGCATCTGTGTGTTGATAAATCTGGAAACAGCCACAGCTGCTGCTGATCTGGAGTCTCTGCTGCTGGTGGCTGGTCAGGCTGCCCTGGGGCTAAAGCCTGGCATGGGGCTGGGTTCAGCTCCCAGAGTGCTGGGCTGGCCGATTCCTGTGGGCCTTCTGGGCTGTCCTCAGGGGGAGGTTAGCTTCTCTGTGTCATTTTGTGGGTTCTGCAGCTCCAAAGTTTGTTTAGAGTCACCTTTTTACACGGATTGGGAGAGGTGGAAGCTGGAGCCGCAGGGAGGTCCTGTTTCTACTCTGCAATCTTGGCTCTGACCTTGGGTTTTCCACACCCTTTAACTAATGTCCATTTCCTGAATCATGTTCTTCTGGCAAATAGATTCCTTGGGAATTGTTCAATAATTTCTGCTGAATGCAGAATAATGTGACAGGAGCCTAAAGGTGAAACTCATGAAAAAAGCCAAGTGTTGACAATGCAGAGAGACCTATACAAATCTATTAACAGATCTCAGAGAATCATACCCTTTATATTGGACTAGAGAGTTGTATTCCATCTTAAAAACAAACACCTTTTTTGTTAACTCAGTGTTCATACCTACACTAGTCAAGACAATTCAGTATGGATAAGAAGGTTTTTTTTTTATCACTCTCTGAAGCAAGACTATATAAAAATGCTGTGCATGCTCACCTGAAAATAACTTTAAATCTCCATATCCACTGTAGCTTCCAGCTTCCCTTTCTATCCCATAAACAGCAGGTTGGGAAAAACTAGAAGCAGTTATTTTCAGATTTAAATGGTAGATTCAGACCTTCCCATTTCCACTCCCCAGGGTAAACACACAGAGAAACAAGGACTACACTTCAGAAAATCTGGGTAAAGATTCACTAATTCCTACATACCAACAGAAACCTGAAAATCAGGTTGTCTCTGACAAATTCAGACAAAACCCATTCTATGGTTGGTGCATCATTCTCCCATCCCTTGATCTAGAATCACCCATTTCTAGAGGAAATTTCTGTTAAAAAAAAATTGATAGATCCACAAGGACTTGTCTTGAATAGCAAAAGTTGACTACTCACACTATAGTCAAATATTTCTTACATATTTATTAAATGCATAATACAGTTATCCCTTTGGAGGTTAGAGATGCATTACCCCCACAATCTGGATAATCTGCTTAAAAAGATTTTGGCCCTCCCTTCATACTGGAGAAGTCTGAATTTTTTCTTTTTGTTTTCTGGGTGTTTACAGTAACACTGTAAAATAATTATAATTGTATAATACTATGCAGATATTTTATCGATTTCTGAGTTTCTACACTTTTTCTGTGTCATCTGGCCTTTGCATATCATCTGAAACTTCCACAAAACTCCCACAATATTACTGTTTAATTCTTATGCCAACCTGCAGTGTATCAAAACCATCATGGGTAAAGTCATGACGTAGAAGGGATAACTGTGTGTGTTAGATTCTGTCTTAAGTTCTAGCAATACAAAAGAACGTCAAAGAAACAGCCCCTGCTCTCCAACTCACTGCCAAAGTTAGAATAACAGATCTTGGAAGATCCAATTTTAAGACCTCCATCTCATGTTACTTTTATGTAGAACTTTAAGGTTTATAAGTAATTTCCCTCCCCTCCCAACAACCTGTATGAGGTGAGTACCCTAAATACCTTCCAATCATTCAATCAGGCATTTGTTAAGCACCAAATTAAGTACCAGGCACAGGAGAAACAAAGACAAATATAAAACCATCCCTTCCCTCAAGGAACTCAATATTCTATCTGGGGAGATAACATTTAAAAATACACACACAGGCAAAGAGTATGTACAAAAGAAATAAAAGGGGACTGCTAGGTGGCGTGGTGAGTAAAGCACCGGCCCCGGAGTCTGGAGAACCGGAGTTCGGTTCTGGCCTCAGACACTTAATACACTTAATACACACACACACACACACACACACACACACACACACAGAACTAGCCGTGTAACCTTCGGCAAGTTACTTAACCCCAACTGCCCTCCAAAAGGCAAAAAAAAAAAAAAAAGAAATAAAAGGCAATTGGTTTTGCTTTGTGATTTGTTTTTTAGTGGAAACACAACCAGCTGCTAGTTAAGGGAGTTCTTCATTTTACAGATAAAGAAACTGATGTCTAAAGAGCCTCTGACCATATGATTCCCTTTAATGTTAACAGGAAACAAAGCAAGCTTCTCAGTAGAAAATGTAACACGGATGCCCAGAGCAACATGGCATAGTAACGGCAGCATGATCAGACTAGAAGCTTCGAGGTCTGGATTCCAGTCCTAGATGTTTCACTAAGTAGGAAGCATGAACAACAACAACAGCAACGAGGTCTCTATTGTTTCTGACAGAGCAGCCTCGCCCAGCACTCTGTCAGCCTTGGTGGCACTGGGAGGGCTTCTTCCTGTCTTGATCACTTTCCCCTGTTGCCTCTTGGGGGGAGTATGCTCTGTAGTTTCCCCAGTTTATAACCTCAGTGCTGGGATTTCTCTTCCTCCATTTCTCCTCTAAATATAGCATAGCTCATTGAGTGGTGAGTCAGATGTCAGAGAATAGTGACCCTTCCACTCAGAATTGGCGGATTAATTGCCATTCTTTTCAATTTTGTGAACGCAGTCACATAATGGAGCAGTATTTTTGTATGAAATCATCGATTCGCCTCTAGGTTAAGATTAAACCAGCTGCTTTAAACATTTTAATATCAGCAAAGGACACCACGAGGATTTTTTTTGCTTTTCTTTTGCTTTTTTTCCTACTCTCTGACTTTATTCCAGGTCTCCAGATCACAGGTCTTCGACAAGTTTGTCTGTGATCGGTGACTGCCTTAATCAAATAGACAAAACCCTACTAAGACCTATTGTGCCTTGATAGGTCACATGGGCTTTCAAATGCCAGAATCTACATAAAATGTGGCAGATAAAAATGCAGTCTTCAGCAGAAATTAATAAATAAATTCAGATTGGGCAACACATAATGCAGATCATTAACAAACAAGAGATCAATGCCAGGGCTCAGCTTTTGAAAACCTTTCTTTATGTCGGCAAAGGCATTGTAAATAAATACTAGGTAAAAAGAGAAAACAGAAACTAGCATAGAGATATGCTTTATTTCTTTCACAAAAATAACAGTATAAGCACTTACAAACAACTGGATTTACACTTCAAAATACTGAGACCTCTCTAAACACTAAAAAATAAAATAAGCCTATTACCACAGTGGGAATCTTGACAGAAAACCTCTGAAAGAGAAATTCAAAACACAGGCCCATGGTCAACTCACATCCTTCATACAATTAAAATTTTCTGGCACTTAGAAACTAGAAAGAACACTTGCAACTATTAACCCCATAAAAGTAGAAGGAAAAAGGAAACTTGATGGGAAAATAATTTTTACCTGATTGTGTTCAGCATTTAGATGTAAACTCTTCAAAGTATAATTATTTCTCTATTGCCATTTATCTACTTTCTATCATTTACCTTATGCCTCAAGAATCTTTTGAAATGCTAGAATCATTGATGAATAGAAGGCTCAGATCCTAGTACTTCGAATAAGCTTTTTCTATGGATTATAAAATATATTGTGTGTAACAACGGATATTAGAATATGGGGGCAGTTAGGTGGCACAGTGAATAGAGCCCTGGAGTCAGGAGGACCTGAGTTCAAATTTGGCATCAGACACTTAACACAAAAACTAGCTTTGTGATCTTGGGCAAGTCACTTAACCCCAATTGCCCTCCAAAAAGCAAAAAAAAAAAATTAGTACATGGAAATAATGTAGTGGGTTCTGAACACAAATTAGGTTTTACACTTGTAATCTCTTTGAAGGAAGAAACTATCTTACTTATGTATCTGTATTCCCAGTGCCTAGCACAGTGTTTACACACAGCAAGTACTTAAAACTTGCTTTTAGATTTATTGGGGGCAATGGGTCTATTAGGCAATAATAAAACCACAAGAATAGGGATTAGAAATCTTCTTATTTTTAAGACAAGAAAGTTCTAAAGTACAAATGCATTATAATTTAGTACCCAAAATGCTATCTTCTAGTAAGCATTTTAAAGTTTAAGGTAGAGATCAGTGGATAAATCAGATCTGTATTTCCTAGTGCCAGGACTGATAGATTATGATTTGTGTGATAGCTGAGCATTCCCTCCACAGAAGATAGATACAAAAGGTCCAAGATCAACATCTGGCATGGGGATGAGAAGAGAAAAACAATGTTGAATGTGAGAGTTTAATGGGAATCCCCACCACAACAAAATCAACAAGTGTTAATCCTAATTCTGCTTAAAGACCTAGAGGTCCTTAGAAGGTAGAAGGAATTCTCTCTAGTGAGGGGGGTTAATATGTTCTGGATGCCAATGCCCATGTTGTTTGTACAATAAAATCCTCCCTAATCCTCACTTAAGTGAGGCAGGCCTTAGCTCATCTGAACACCCATTCAATGATTAAGAGTTTGTCTCAATTCTCTGTCTCAAAAGCTGATGTTTTTAGGCACTATATAAATGTCAATTATTACTGTCAATAGCTTTTTATTTCATCAGAGTGAATATAAAAGAAATTTTAGAAAATTATCAAGCTAAAACACTGAGCTCATGGTGGCTATAACCCATTAAATTTTTTTTTTAATCCAAGGTGACCATAACACTCATGTTACATGTAAATCAAATATTTAAGAAAATATAAATGCATAGTGATTACCTCCTGTGGTTACTTTTTACTTTACATTTTGGTTTAAAGATTATATAATCTAAGGATATGCAGTAAACAAGAAATTTTATCTTTGCACTTAGTTTCTCTTTCCTCCTTTCCACAAAAATACATATTCGGTATTGTAGAATTGATCCTATTGTGATTAATAGAAAGCAAAAGGCTTTTACCTCTTAGCAAAATATATATAAAATCATATTTGTGCATGAAAATGCGTGTATATGTTTCTCTATGAGACATATAGTCAAGAACGGAAAAGTGACAGTAAGAAAAAAGAGAGAAAACCATCTATATAATCACTTCATATCCCCCCCTTTATGTAGCTGGATTTTCTTTTTTCATATTATTTCCAGGGGTCTGCTAAGTGCATGCAATGTACTGCAGCTTCATAGTCAGACTTTGATAGAAATGAAAAATGCCCCACACATCAATAATAAAATAACTGAAAGCTCAAAATAAAAAAAAAAATGACATTTGTTTGAAATAGTCATTTTGTTTCTGTCTTCACTTTCAATCACAGGAAGAAGAAAGAGAATAAAACCCAAATTTTATAACCCTGGCTGGTACATAGGGCCTCACTTTAAATGTAAATGGTTTGCCTCATTTAGGTGGCCATTAAGGTATTTAAAATGCAACTCATGTAATGTATTTAGTGTCAGCATGAACACGAATCCCGGAATCATAGAAGGTCTACTGGAAAGGACCCTAGAAATCTTTTTTTTTTTTTTAATGGGTTGTAGTCACCGTGAGCTCAGGGTTTTAGCTTGATAATTTTCTGAAGTCTCTTTATATTCACTCTGATGAAATAAAATGCTACTGAAAATAATAACTGACATTTGTATGACATCAGTTTTTGACACAAAAAATTGAAACAAACCTTTAGTCACTGAATGGGTATTGTCTCAGACAAACTAAGGCCTGCCTCACTTAAATCCAACTTGAAAGCAAGACATAGTGATGTCATTGATCCGTTTTGAGAAGGTAGGCCAAGAACAACAACATCACTTCCATACCAACTCATCAACAATTCATCATTTACAAATACTAAAGGGAAACAAGACTGAGGAATACATGGGCTCTTGTCACTATATATGCAAAATAGAGTGGTAGAAATTGTAAGGATTCTGTGGGTATTAAGACTAGATTTTTCTGTCCCCAGGAGCTAACCCAAGTTACTATGAATAGACATTTCTCACAATTAAAAGCAAAAGTTGTAGCTTGCCATTTTCAGGTATAAAAATTTGGAAGTAGAGGGAGAAGTCTTAAAGCAGATTTGAACCCAACATCAACCTATATCTGCAGAAACATATAACATAAAGTTTTTGGTAAACTGGTCAGATTACAATTCAAAACTTTATAGTATATCAGTACTGTATTGACTTGTAGGATCATAGGTTTAGGCTTAAAAGGTGTCTTAGAAGTCACTGAGTCATAAACCTTCCTTTTACAAATAAAGAAACTAAAAATCAGATAGGTTAGTGACTTTGCCAGACTCTGATGTGCTATCCAAGCCTAGGTATTTGGACTAAAATTCAAGTACTCTGTCCACTATACAACACAGCCTCCCAAGCCCTTGTTACATTCTATTCTGTTAGTTTCAGGTAATTTGCCAGGATAAGAAGAAAAAAAAACAAAACCCAAAAGATGCCCATACCTTTAGTGATTTCATACTATTATTCACAGAAGTAGATAAGTGGGGTAGAGGGGCAGAATTACAAAGAAGCACTGTCAGATGCTGTCAAATTTTAGCCAATTTTGTCCTCAAATACCTATACTTCCCCAACCACAGCCCCTGCCAACCTAAGGGAGAGTTAAAGATTACATGGAGATGCCAAGATTGAGCCTCTGTAGTATGGGTATACATGGGGAACCATAATTCTGGGTGAGGTAGAATATAACCAGAGAAGAAGAGGGGAATTGGAAAGGGTGATGGTAAAGCTCTGGTTGTGGTGTTTTTCTCCCTATTTGTTCCTAGGATTCTCTAGCCACTGGAATATGCTCAACTAAAATGATGTCTGCCATACTTTTTACTACATAGATACATTAAGAAATATGGTGTTAACACTAAACAATCTGCGTAATGACATAACTGTAAAGTATGCTTTTCTTATAAGGACACAGGGGCAGAAAAGAAACATTTATATTAGGATTAGGTGAACTATTACTAATCTAGATTAAATTTATGGGTTAAATTTAACACATGAGTTCACTGTTTTAGTCTGACAATTTCCTAAAACTGTATTAAGTCCTTTATATTCACCTTGACTCATGAAAAAAATTTCTATTGGTCATGCTATTATACATATATATGCAAATATATATACATATACATACATATTTAGTATATGTGTATATATATACATATATATATATATGTAACACTTTCGATAAAATAATTCATCTGACCCTCACAACACAACTAACACTAGTCTCATTTTGCAGATGAGGAAACTGAGATTCTGTGTGGTTATGTGACTTCCTTTTTGGTTACACAGCTATTATGTGTCAGAGTTGAGATTTGAACCCAACATCAACCTGTATCTTCAGAAACATGTAACTATAATTGCTAAATATTTCTTTCTTCCTCTCAATAATTTGTATATTTTTAAGATAATTTCAATTAATTTCCTCATGCAAGAAATATTCATTGAGTCTACTATTTATATAGGTCTTTGGGGATTACTAATGGGTCAGAGACTCAAGGAATATACAGTCCAAGGGTCTTGTAAATCTCTCTTAAGTATAGAGATTCAAGTAATGCTTTGATTTTTATAATTGTCGGCTTTAAAAAAATTACTTTGGCCTAGCAACAGTTTTTGAATGCTACTGTATCAGTGCTATTTAATCTGCTGCCAGTCTGTTGATTAAAACAGTAAAATTATTTATATTTTTTTAAAAATTAAACTTTTTAGTTTTTATCACCATACATGGAACTAGATATGATATCAATACATCAACAAAGCTAAGACCATTTATCAGTAGAGATGCTGCTGCTACTGCTGTACAAAGAACTGAATTGACTAGAAAAATGACTACTCATTTAAGTTTTCTCATGATTCCTGGGTAAGAAACTACTCCCAGAAAGGTTAGCACACTGTAGCTCAGATATGCCCACATATCAAAGAATGAGCAAAACTAAAGAATGTGTTGATTCTTAATAGAGGAAAGAAGGAAGGAAGGAAGGAAGGAAGGAAGGAAGGAAGGAAGGAAGGAA
>NW_027187349.1:5918539-5925576 GCF_028583685.1 Petaurus breviceps papuanus
AGAGAGGAAGGAAGGAAGGAAGGAAGGAAGGAAGGAAGGAAGGAAAAGAGGGAAGAAAGGAAGGAGGAAGGGAGGGAGGGAGGAAGGAAGAGAAGAAGGGAGGAAGGAAGGGAGGGAGGGAGGAAGGGAGGGAGGAAGGAAGGGAGGGAAGAATGGAGGAAGGAAGGAAGAGAGGGAGGGAGGAAGGAAGGAAGGGAGGGAGAGAAAGAAAAAGGAGAGAGGCAGTAAGGGAGGGAGGATGGAATAGAGGTAAGAGACCAATAAATATAATATGTTTTACATGTGTTAGTCATTACAGTAATTACTGTAAGAATTCTTTATTTCTCATCATGAAGAAATGTTTGATTTATCTGAATGAAAAATGACTCAGGTGAAACTCTCTAAGAATTCATTAACTGGGGGATGGGGAAGAGGGTGCCGCAAAGGAAGCTCAGGAGAAATTGTCCCTGGAAATTAAAAAAAATAAGACAGACAACTAACCTAATGTGTAATTTGGGCATAGTCCAAGCAGAAATAAGGAAATTTGTTGACTCGACTTCTTGAGTTACCTGTCAGCATAAGATATTTTAACTGTATTATTTATCTTAAAGAGCTTTATGTTAAAAATGGATATAATCCCATCTTGCTGTTATCACAATTCCCTGTAATCCACCTTTCTCTCTCAAAAGATCTCTCCTTCTTTTGTAGATCAGGTAGGGATTTCTTATGAGATTTAGGGTTTAAAAAGGAGAACTTCACAATTATTTTGAGTGTTCTTTAAGAAATGCTGTGTGGATAAAGTGTACCAGTCTAAAAGGAAACAACCTAAAAATGCAAAAGCTAAGAGTAAACAGGAAATTCATAAAGAACTCCACTGAAAAAGCAGTAAGTACACATAATGAATTGCTAGATAATTGAATCAGCATTGTAATGAGTGTAAGTGAAAATGAAATCATTTTGTGGAGAGAGAGAAGAGTGATAAAAGAGTGAGATGGAGTTAAGGTACAGTATGTTGGGACAAATGGCACTCCTGCTGTTTTCTTCAATCCCAGGAAGGAAAAAAAGTTATACTCCAGTAAAAATTGTTTTTCAACTTGTGTTCATGTATAGTGACATCAACTGATTTTTCCATTTAAAAGATATCAGAGTCATTAGAAAACAATATAACTGAGTACAATATTGTCAATTCTAGCACCTTTGTATTTACCTTATAAGAAAAAAACTGGTCTTGGGGCAGCCAGGTGGCGCAATGAGTAAGAGCGCCAGCCTGGCGTCCGGAGACCCGGGATTGGTTCCGGCCTCAGATGCTTGACACCCACACAAAATAACTGGCCGTGTAATCTTGAGCAAGTTACTTAACCCCAATTGCTTAAAAAAAAAAGACAAAGAAAAACTGGTCTTGGGGCGGCTAAGTGGCACAGTGAAGTCACAAGTCCTGGAGTCAGGAGTACCTGAGTTCAAATCCAGCCTCAGACACTTAACACAAAACTAGCCATGTGACCTTGGGCAAGTAACAACCCCAATTGCCCAGCCCTCCCCCCTCCAAAAAAAAAAGTAAGCAAAACTGATCTTTATTACAGACATGAGTCACAATGGAACAGATTCTAGGTCAGATGATACACTGAATAGAGTGCTGGACTCCTAGTCAGAAAGATCTGAGTTCTAATCTTGTCTCAGACAACGATTGGCTGTGTAAACCTAGGCAAGTTACAGAACTCCTCTTACTCTCAATTTCTTCATCTGTAAAATGGGGGTAATAATAACATTTATTTACAGGCTTGTTGTGAGAATTAAATGAGATAACAGATGCAAAGTGATTTGCAAACCTTAAAGCACAATATAAAATTTAGCTACTAGCTATTAGACAGCCTTCCTTGAATTCTGAAAGCCTTGAGTTTAAGCTCAACCTCTAACACACACCACCTATGTTTACCCTAGTTCAGTCACTCATCCTCTCAGTACCCCAGGGAGCACTTTACAATTTTAAGTTTCTTTTTCTTTGGCAAGGCAATCAGGGTTAAGTGACTTGCCCAGTGTCATACAGCTAGTAAATGTCAAGTGTCTGAGATAGAATTTGATTTCAGGTCCTCCAGTCTCCCTAGCCAATGCTCTATTATGCCACACAGTTGCCCCTAAAATTATAAGTTACAAAATGGGTGCAGATTGCATTAGAAGAGTAAGTTTCTTCACTAGGTGCTACCTACACCAATAAAATCACAGGTATGGTCCAAAGAAAGTACCGAAGTAACAAAACCACAATTATATACCTGGTCCAATTGCCCTAAATCCTAAGTGTGTGGTTTTATGTACATATATGCACTATATATACACGTATGCATCGATACAATTCTATTATTTTTTCAGTTAACAAATCTATTTTCTATTCTTCCCACCCACTGTGCCTTACTTAAAAAGAGAGACAGAGACAGAGAGGCAGAGAGAGACAGAGAGAGAGAGAGAGAGACAGAGAGAATGGGGGAAGAGAAGAGACAGAGAGAAAAAAATCTTTACCCCAAATATGTAGGTAAATTTCTGTTTTGGCCAATACAGATATGTTTCATTCTGCATTTTGAGATCATTGCCTCTTTGTCAGGAGTTGGGTCACATGCTTTATCTTCTGTCCACCATTGATAAGAATTTAAAAGTTTTTCAAAGCTCTTTGTCTTTATAATGTTACTGTGACAATTATTCTCCTAACTATGGTCACTTCACTCTGCATCGGTTCATAAAGATTTTCATAGCTTTCTGTGAAACTGGATATTCCATCATTTCTTATGGCACAATAATATTTCACAACCTTCAAATAGCATAATTGGTTTAGTCATTTCCCAATAGGTAGATAACCCTTTAGCTTCCTGTCTTTTGTTACTATGAAAAGAGCTACTATAAATATATTTGCATATGTGGTTTTATTCTTTCTTTCGTCTCTCTGGAGAATATGGCTAATAGTATTATTGATTCAAAGGGTATACACAATTTAGTGATTTTTTAGGTACAGTTTATTTTTTAATTTATTTATTTTTAGTTTTAAACATTCACTTTTATAAGATTTTGAGTTCCAAATTTTTCCCACCCCCTACCCAAGACAGCATGCAATGTGATATAGGCTCTACATGTACAATCATATTAAACATATTTCCACTTTAGTCATGTTGTAAAAAAAAAAATCAGAACCAAAGGGAAAAACCCAAGAAAGAGAAAAAAAGAAAAAACAGTATGCTTCAATCTGCATTCAGATTCCATAGTTCTTCCTCTGGATGTGGATAACATTTTCTATCATGAATCTTTTGAAATTGTCTTAGATCACTATTGCTGAGAAGAGCTAAGTCTATCAAAGTTAGCTACTGCATAATGTTGCTGTTATTGTGTACAAAGTTCTGGTGATGCTCACTTCACTTAGCATCAGTTTATGTAAGTCTTTCCAGGTTTTTCTGAAATTGGCCTGCTCATCATTTCTTACAGAGCAGCATCGCATTACATTCAATATACCACAACTTGTTCAGTCATACACCGACTGATGGGATCCCCTCACTTTCCAATCCTTTGCCATCACAAAAAGAACTACTGAAAAGATTTTTGTACATGTGGGTCCTTTTCGTAGATATAGTTGAAACTTGCCTTCCAAAATGGCTGGGCCAATTCCCGGCCCCTTCAACAGTGTCTACTTTCTATAGAACCACCAACAATTTTCCATTTTTGTCATCTTTGCCAGTCTGAAAGGTTCAAAGTAGAAATGTCCACTTTAAAAAAATGATTCGTACAAAATACATTTACACAAAACGTATTTTCATTTAGCTGTTTACCTCTTATTTTCCCCCAATGTACTCTTATTTTTAGAAGAAATGAAAGACGTTCTGTTCTAAGTGACTTAAATTTTAAAATTCCAAATATCTGAATAATTGATACGAGTATACATAGCATGCCATAATTCACTCTAATAGGACAACTGCAATCAGTGTCTCTATGACTCTCTTGTCCTCGATATAGACAAATTCCTATGGAATTAATGACAGGTATAACAAAAGGAGCCTTCTCATCACGCACTACTCCAAGGAACTAAGAGTACAAAATAAAAACGGAAAGCAAACTGAAGTAGAGCCTTAGGACTGGTGACAAGAGTAAACATGTTGATATTTAAGTTAATCATCCTCTCATTTTTGAGTGAAGCTTTTTTTTTTTTAATATTAGCACCCAGTGCTTACATATCTGTAATCGGTACATTAAAGGGGGCAAAGCTTCAAAGAAAGGTGAAATGAGAGTCCCACTGGGGAAAATATTTTATTATTTACCCTTTATTACTATTATATGAACCAAGCCTGATGTAGCTAGAAACTGTTCAACCCAAAAGTTTGGGGTAGACATCAGACTGACTTCAAAGATACTCTAGGTAATATAGCTACATCCAATGCATGTCTTGGGATATTAGCTTTTGGGTCCACCTACAGCTTGTCTCCAAATTTGAATGTTCATACTTACATGTTCATACACATTTCAAATTGATCTTCTCTAGAAACTACCTACTGCCTAAGTGCAGCCAATCCAGCAAATGTTCTTGTTTAAACTCTATATAATATAACCTCACAAAAACTAGAAAAGGAGCCACACCTTTTTCTGACTGGCTCCTTTGCAAAATGACCTAATAAAAATCTTTCTAAAAGTTTTTCAGACTTTGGGATTTGTTCTTGAGAACAGCATCTTCTTGTTGGATGTCATCTGTGCTCAGTTCTGGACATAACCATTGAAGAAAGACATTGTTAATCTGGACAGTGTCCCCATGAAGGAAAACAAGATGGTGAAGTACCTTGAGTTCATATCATAGAAGGACTGACTGAAAAAACTGTTCATGGGTTAGCCCAGAAGAGAAAGGTATCAAGAGGGACATGATAGCTGGAAGGGTCCTTCAAGGGGCTCCAGAGGGCAGAACCATGTCAAAGGTTAGAAGTCGTAAGGAGGAAAATGTAATCTTGATGATGAAAAAAAAATTCCCAACAATTAGAGCTGTTCAAAAATGTAATGGGCTGCCTTGAGAAGTGATGGGTTTCCCCTTTTTGGAGTCCTTCAAGCGGATGCTCAATAGCCACTTGCATTCCAGTGGGGCAACTCCTTTCTGTCTTCATCCTCAAAACACTAGGGAGTGTCAATTGGCTTCAATTAACATGAAATAGCCTTATAAACAATAAGGCAATTAGGCATGTTCATAAGAGATAATTGTGTCATGTCAAGATAAGCATTCCCCCAAGTGCTGCTGGCTCCATTAGAAAGAACATTTCTCTTCTCAGTGAATTTTGCAGACTAGTAAGAAGTGGGGAAATGGCACCATTCTCATCAGAGTTAAAAGCATATGATATGAATGAGGTCCCTTGTATGGCAGTGACTGCAATAAATTACCAAGTGTGTGTTCTGTTTTCTGAAATGGGCTCAATTCATCATTTTATTGAAAAGGTTCCATTATGCTAATGTCTTATAAAATCACTTTCTGCTGTTGCTGGAAGGTCGAGAGGGGATATAAATTTTTACATTTAGCACCAAGAAGTTGTACAGAACTTAGTTATCAAGGGTTAATAAGCCCAAGAGAATGCCTCCAAGTACATTCAAGGACTTATCAATGGCAGCTTCCCAACTTTAGGGGTAAAGAGGAGCAGAATAAGTCATGCAACCATTTCCCAAAACTTAACATGCTTAAGATATTAGCATTTGGCTGACTGTAAAATAATGAAAGTCTATCTTTGTGGAGGACCATGATGATATGATATTTACCAGTTTGAGTAACCATAGCAAACTGATACATGAAATAAACCTTTCCCATGATGAGAAGCCTAAGGAAGTAATGGCCATCCTCAGCAAACAGCTTTCCAAACACTGAGCATGCTATTCTGAACAGTGTGGCAAAATAAATATGAATTTTTTCATGTAATATTGCTATGTTTATAAGGAAGGTTCTTGGGTCCCTGGCTTGTCCTTGGATTTGACTTAAGAAGATATCCAAGAAGAAAAAAAAAGAGTAATGAGTTAATTATGCAGTTCAAATTAGAAACAATCCCCTATAGAAATTATGTACACCTTCATTTCCAAAGTTATTGATTTGTTGAAATCAGCAAGGGCAGAAAACATTATAATTCATGAATGTGTTATACCAACATCAATCCATCAATAATGAGTACTTACAGACAACACTGGTAGAAGAGCTGCATTAAAACATGTTAATAACTATATGGTTCCCTTCAGACAAATGATAGTAAATCAAACCAAAAGTAGGAAACCATGGATAAACATTAAGGCTTTGATTTTCTCCCCATTGCAGGGTGAAAGCAGGACATGAACAAAAATAACCATCTTTCTACACTTGGTATGCCATGTTATCTGGTTCAGTTGCTGAGTGGTTACAGAAGGATCATGTCTGACAGTAACAAGATGAGTATGTTCTGAATTGAGGAGGCAATTTTAAATGGATTACTGATCGCATTTTGATGCTATTTCCCAGAAGGCAATTGGCAAAGAACAGTATTTTATTCTAAGGTTTTATCAAAATACAGAGATGGAACTAGAAAACACACTGTTGCCTGACCTGGAACTAACCTGACAGAAGAAAGAAAAAAATATAAGCATGAAAGTTACTAAAAGCTTATTCACTTTCAGCTTATTCCAACCCAATCTACCTTCCCACCAGTTGCCTTGCCCAACTAAGGACGACTCTGTATTGACACCCAGTCACTGAAACAGATGAATCCTTGCTGAGGAGGGTCCCTATCTTGAGCAGGTTCAAGTTACATGTCTCCCCTCAATTCCAGCTCAATTTCCAGTCCATTCCACCACTACCCCAGCTGCCTTGACCATACAAGTCAGAGAATGCTTCTCTCTCTTCACCTCTTTATGGTTTATCTTCCTCTTTATGGTTTATCTTCCCCTATTAAAATGTAAGCTTCTAAAGAGTAGGGACTATTTTGTTTTCTTTGTTTCTTTAGCATTTATTACAATGCCTGGCATGTAGTAAGCATTTAATAAATACTAGATCTATCTATCTATCTATCTATCTATCTATCTATCTATCTATCTATCTA
>NW_027187349.1:5925586-6023086 GCF_028583685.1 Petaurus breviceps papuanus
CTATCTATCTATCTATCTATCTATCTATCTATCTATCTATCTATCTAGCTAGCTAGCTAGCTAGCTAGCTATTGGTCTGTCTGTCTATCTATCTATCTACCTATCTGTCCATCTTTCTATCATTTATCTACCTACCTTTCTATCTAAAGTATCTATCTACCTACCTACCTATCTATTTAAAATATAATTTAGAAACTTGACTTGTGATTTGTCCAGAAAAGCAAGACATTACATAACTATTTTGATCAATTCAAATCATATTGTCTCTCAAGATCAGAAACACTCAGTCTTTATCAGGCCTAGAGAATCAGTCTACTCAGGGAAATGAGGCCATGAAAAATAGATAATTCAAGATGCTAGAAAGCCACTATTCAGGAATTTAAAAGAACAAGAGAAGTATCCCAAAGGCAAAACTAACAATTTCAATTCTAGGGCAACTGTTGCTCTGTCCACACCGAACTAAGTGGAACAATTTGCTGGAAATGTACCATTAAATCTATTTTGCTATTCAGATGAGAAAATAATACAAAGACTAATTAAGACAAATTCAGGGGAGTCAAGGGAAGTCAGGGGAAGAAGGAGTTACTATAATGGTTCAGGGGATAAAATCTCAGAATTGGAAGGGACCTTGGAGGTCAGTTAGTCTAACCCACGGAATTTAGTGTCCCCTTTCCCTATTTCTAAGGTAGTGTGGCATTACAAACAAGCAAATGGACTTGAAGATAATAGCATTAGAATTCAAAACCCATCATAGACTCTTAGTAATTGTGTGATCCTTGAGCAAGTTACTTTAACCTTTCTATACTTAAGGTTTGGGTTTTTTTCCCTATAAAATGTAGAGGCTGAATTTAGTGGTCCCTAGGGCACTTTTCCACTTGAAATCTACAATCCTATGATCTATACTGCCCTGAGGGGATGGGGACTGTTAGCTGATACAACTATAGTTTGAGCTAGAAAGGTAGGAAGAAGAAACAGCTGTGGGAAGGGGACAGGGCAGGGTGAGTTGGAATCTCCTCAAAAGACAGAAGGAAAAAGATAAAGAGGAAAAGGCCTTTATTCCCACAGCTATGGAGAACATAAGATTCTTCTTTTCCATGAACTTCACAAGTTCATGAGTCTCATATTTCCTTCACTTCTTTCTACTCTCCTAAAACAATAAAGTGTGTTAAATATCTGTGCCCTCCCTACTTTTCACACTATAACAAAGCCCTAATATCTCCAGGACCATCCTGACATCGGAAAGAAGAGGACCAACAGTAATGTTAATCACTAACCTGTACTAAAATTCTTCCTCTAACAATTGTTAGATATATAACCTGATTTCTTGTTTTGTTGACTATCTGAAGTGATAGAGAAAAATGTTAATAATTCAGGTTAAACTTAAAAGTATGCTGGAGAATCAGTTGATAAATATTTACCAACACACTGCTGCATATTACATGAGCAATGCTTAGTGATTTCTCAGAGTAATTCTGGATGGAGCATAAAGTGCCCCAGAGATTATTAACTTGTGGGGGCAATATCTAGTATCAAACTGATCCATAGGAAATCAGATCATGCGTAATTCTGGACTGACTGCAGGTTACAATCATCTGATACCTCAAAGAATCTTATCTGTCCTTTCCTGCTACTATACCCTATGCATTTTAGATGACAGATTTTTGAATTTATACCTAATTCTTGCATCCTAAAGCTAAATGAACCTTGACCATTTCCCCAAGTCAAGGGATATGAGCCTGGTTAAAGTAAACCTGAGTCAAATTATTATTTGTTCTTTTTAGGAAGACATTTTAGAAGCTTATCTGCACAATCTTTTAAAATAAATTGAGATGTTTATTTTTGCTTATAGTTAAGTTTAGAATTTTTAGAATGTAAATCTATTATGAAATGAGGTATTCATGAAGGGTCCAAGGTCTGAGAAAGAAACTAGCAAACAAACAAGACTTATGGTTGAATTTTCCAAGAATGTCAGAAAATGAGCTCTGAATCCTGGGGAGAAAAAAAGTAAAGTATCTGGTTAGGAGGTTCAGAGACAAAAACTTTGAAACATCAGTATGTAGAACCAAGGTGGTCAAGGAAGAGCTGTAGGTTTCTATGCTTTGTAAGGATGTTTATATTGGTGGGTTGAGGAGGTCTTGAGAGGAGGGAGGGAGCTGAGAGAAGAGAGGAAGGGAGAGAAATGTTAATGTTGATTTTTAAAATCAAGGCACTTTCTGATGCTGGTGACTGTCTGCCTCTGACACCAGAGCTGAAATTACTTTGAGAGAGCCCATATTGACTTGCTTTGGTATTGGCCCCTTATTAGCCTAGGAAGAGACTGGATTTTCTTGTCCAATCACCAAAATGGTCTTTAAGTTATTATGAATAACTTGAAAAACAGTGAGGTTTGTAGGTACCATCTGTTGGTATGACTCTGATGCTATGTGTCCAGTAATACATAGAGGAACTCACCAAGAAAACTGTTAGAAGTAAATAGTCACAAGAAGATATATATCATGTGCTAACACACAAAACTGCTTTATAACAGAGTTAGAAAAGAAATGATGCACAAGGGAATATAATTTGTAGAGTAGATGGCAATTACAGGGTCTAACAGATATTGGCTGTACAACTAACAAGATGGTGGTAGCAACAAAAGGAAAGGCAGTTTAGTCTCTGGTCTGGATTCAGTTGAGTATCCAAGCAAAGGCATTCTTAACTAATTGTGGTACAGTGTCGTTCAGTAACTTGTGAAAGAAGGGCATAAATAATAGATCTGTGATTGGGTCACTCCTACGACCTTTCCAAATATACCCACTATCTCTCAAAAAAAGGTACACAGAAAAAAAATGAACTAAGAAATATACTACAGGTATGTGAGACAGCTAGATGGCTCAGTGGATGGAACACTAGGCCTGGAGTCAGGAAGACCTGAGTTCACACATGGCCTCAGACATTTACTAACTGTGGGATGCTTAGCATGGAGCCGGGCACGTAGAAAGCACTATATAAATGTTAGTTATTATTATTATTAGAATCTTAATAGATGTTTATTAACTACTGACAGTGGACAAGTGACTTAACCTGTTTGCCTCAGTTTCCTCAAGTGTAAAATGAGTTCTTTGAGGATAGTCTTTTGCCTTTTTTTTACATCCCTAGTACTTAGCACTGCACTTTGCACGTAGAAGGTATTTAATGTTTATTGACTGACTGATTGATTAAAATGGTGATAATAGCACCTATCTCCCAGAACTGTTGTAAGGATCAAATGGGGTATTTATAAAGCACTTACACTGTGCCTAGAACACAGGTGCAATATAAATGCTATTATCATTATTGTCATTAACTGGGCTTATAATTTATTTGCTAGTGTCAACATACACACTGGGCTGGGGGAGGAACAGCCAAGAAATCCTCACCTGTAATTTCAGTGGGGTGGGAACTCCCAATGAAAAAATTACCTTCTCTGATGCAGCTTGGCAATCCATCTATAACTTAGTTTAGGGAACTGTTTAGACCTCTGAGAGGTTAAATGACAGTTAATATAGAAGATCATAAATCAAGAGCAGGAAGGGACTATTTCTAGCAATTATTATCTACATAATTTCATTTACCATTTTGTGGATTGTCTACCAGAGGTTCCTAAACTTATCTGGCCTATGGTACCCTTTAAAAAAAAAATTACTCGGCACACCCTGGAAAAGCTACTTTATGAAGAATTTAGCCTCAAAGCAATTACAGAAATTGTGTCAGAGTTGGGGATTTGAACCCAGGTCCTTTGATTCCAAATCTATCGCTCTTTTCACTCTTCTACGTTACCTGCATTACCTGTGTTATTCTATGTTCTACATTCTCCTACATGACTCTCAGCTCTTCCTGAGACCATAGCCAACTTTCTGTATATGCCATAATGCCTACTTATCAAAAATAATACCAGGACATAAGGTTGCTAGTAGTTTTTATTCCTTCAACATTAATTTATCCATTAATACAACAGACTTTTGTAAATTTGTACACAAAGCATTATCTGAAGTGCTGGGGGACGGACATCATTTACACAAGACATTGAACCTGCCCTGGTAGAGATTACAGCCTAGTAGAGTAAAAAGATGCAAAGATAGATAACAAAATTATTCAGTATCACATAGCATTAAGTTTGTACAAATAAAGTAATAAGGGCAGTTCGAGGAAAAACCAACCGTGGAGATCATGGGAGGTTTCTCAGAATTGGCAACATTTACAACGGATTTTTTTTAAATGGCAAGAAACTCAACAGGCTAAGAATGGAAGACAGCAGACTCCAGGAACAGAGACTACTCTAAACAAAACCACAGAGGCAAGACACCAGAGAACATTAAGGATTATGGGGGAGGAAAGGCAGAGAAATCCCCAGTTAGGTACAGTATGGAGTGCATAATTAACTAATAAAAAATAATACAAGAACAGGAACCTGAAGCCAAGATTGTTAAGAATGTTAGACCAAGAAATGTGACTTTTGCTCAGTGCATCATTATGTACTTGTTCATTAAGTTTTTTTTGAGTACAAATGTAACTAACACACAAGATAAATCAATGAATACAAAAGATCACAGAACCAAGAAGAACAATTAGGAAGGTAAGGTCTAGCTACTGGGACTAGGAATATATCCTAAAATGCAGCCAGTAGAAATAAAGATTATGGGGAAACAGAAGAAATGTTGCAGCAAGGGCAACAACAGGGCTTGTGAATTGACTGGTAATAAAAGGGGGAGAAGAAGAATCAAAGATAACCCCAAAGCAATCAACAAGGACATCTAAGACTCAAAAGAGGGATTTTTTTTTTAAATTTAGATAAGGGCAATTCTTTTTTTTTTATATAATTCATGAGAAGTTGCTACGGAGTGGGTTGTGTATAACATCTTTTTTTTTTCTTTTTTTGCTTTTTGGAAGGAGGAAGGCAGGGCAATTGGGGTTAAGTGACTTGCCCAAGGTCACAAGGCTAGTAAGTATTAAGTGTCTGGGGCTAGATTTGAAACCAGGTCCTTCTGACTCCAGGGCTTGTGCTCTATTCCCTGCGCCACCTAGCTGCCCTGATAAAGGCAATTCTCAGAAGACCACTTCCAACTAACAGTCTAGGAACTCACATGAGTTCCAAGACACACATCTAGAGTAAATATGCAAAAAAAGTAGGATCTGTAGTACCCTTAATGCTGATCACAGTAACTTGTTTTAAAAATATTTTAAAAAGAATAAATAATGATGAAAATCATGGAGAAAGAAAGCTGAAACAATAAATGAAAAATCTAGTATTTTGACTCCTGTTGAATATGGATCATAGGGACCATCATCAATTAGAGAATGCCTCCTTTATCACTGAAAGGCTCACAACTTGGGAGAAGATACCAACACAGCCAGCAAGAATCCATGATTAGCAGGTACCTAGGCAGAAAGAAGCATTACTCACAAAGGCTGTCTTTCTTTTCTCTTTATGAAAATAAAGAAACTACAAAGACCACTGATTTAAAAGATAATCAAATCTTACCTGACTAAATCATCCTGCAATAAGGCATTTGCTACTACTAGACTGCCAAGTACTTGGTTGAAATGGAGTTTACAGTGAAGAGGGAAATCCCATTAAAAATGCATCCAACATTCTGGGAGCAGCTTGTAATTTGAAAAGTTCTCCACAAAGTTCTGCTGAGTTATTGAAACTGTGCAAACTGCATATACAAGAACCTGGAAAGAGACATCAGCAATATTCCATTTTCATCATGCTGTTTCATACAATGAACCAGATCTGATGTGTGCCCCCAGTTGATCACATTTAAATCAGTGCACATCCATCTCTTCTCACTGTTCACTTGGAATATGAGTCTTGCATCATTAAGCTGAGCACTAATTGTCCTTAAACTGCAGCCATTCATCATTTGTTGGCAAGATAAGGCTGATGAAGTTACTTGAGGTACCTATGTGACCTTTTACCAAAGTGTCTGCTTTTTTACCCAGGTTTTCTGTGAGTAGAGAGAACACTCACACATTTATTTCTCCAGGGTTCTGCTAGTTCTAATAAAAAAAATTGTGTTCCCTTTGGCAATATAAAGGTTTCTTCCTATCTTTCTGTTCCTGATGACTCATTAAACATAATGAACATCAACATAAGTGCAAAAGACCCTTCTCACAGACTAATTTTTGAGTACTGAAGTAGAATTTGTTTTTAAATAAAATAAAAAAAAATTTATGAGATTCTGATACTTGAATCTGGAGCCCACATACCCTTGTATACAAAGTAACCCTGAAATGACAACTCCATGGGATCTAAGATGACTAATCAGAATCTATCAGGCATTCATGAAGAGGAAAGAGATCCTTTGGGCATGTTTTATAGACATTTCTGGAAGAAAGACGCTGGAAGGGGAAAAACCTAAATGGGAACTGGAGAGCTGAGAGTTTATCCTCCATCTTGGCACATGTGAACTTTCAAATACTAAGGACATAGCCTGGTCTTGGGGGTTTTCCCTACAAAAGACCATTGTTGATGTTGCTGGTGAGAGATGGAGGTGTCAATGGAGGTGTCACTGTACTCATCTGACCAAGATGGGTCAGATGATTCAATGTCAGTGGCTCTCTCAGAGGCAATAATTTCCTTTTTCTGGGACTATAAATCACGGGAGAGGAAGGATTAGCCACTAATTATTTGTCCTCACAACTGTGCTAACTGGTATTTGGGAGGAATGGGCAGTATGGCAAAACTGAGAGATATGAGACCCAGAGTGTGGAATAACAAATCTTTTGGTCTCTCAGTAATCATACTGATTAACCACGACAAACATTACTTTCAGGAGAGAGTGCAAGGAGCAACAGAGATAAATAAGCTGAAGTGAATCAAAAACCTTTAGAAAATAAAAATACATTTTTCTGAGCCAATTCAGAACCAAGGAAAGAGAGACATCATCACTGTTTGGATTGCTTTATCAGTGTACGTGTCATTGTTCATGTATACCTCCTTCCTCTTCTATCTTCAGTAAGATACTTCAGTACATAATGCTTGACAAGATGAAATAGAAGCCTTACCCATATTCATATCTATATCCATGATTAGTATATATATATATATATATATATATATTGGGGTGTGATCATTCACTATCATTTTATCATTTTTTACATATTTACTTACATGTGAAGGTTACCTTCATGGAGATATTATATGTTTACAATAAAAATTCTCTGAAACTATTTAAAACAGTTGTTTGATTACTATTTTTAATTGTGATCCTAAAAATCAATCTTCCCTCTCTTCTTCCCTAGGCTCTTCCTTGTTCCTACTATTCTGATGTGTTTGAGGTTTGTTATTAATATTTTATCATTATTCCTGTCATCAATAATAATAGTTAGTATTTATATGGTATCTATTATGTGACAGGTGTTGTGCTAAAAGCTTTGTAAATGTTACCTTGCTTAATTTTCCTAAAAACCCTGGGAAGTGGGTACGATTGCTCTGCCTATTTTATAGGTGAGGAAACTGAGTCAGACAGAGGCTAAGTGACTTTCCCAGGGTCCCACAGTAAGTGTCTAAGGCTAATTTGATTTCTTCACTCTTCCTGATGCTAGGTTGAACACTCTACCAATTATACCACTGATCTGCCTTTAGAAGTAAGATTTTTTTATCCAACTTCTTATAAATCCCCCATCAAAAATCTATGTAGTCCTAAAGAAAAGGAACTTTTTAGGCTCAAAGTTTTTGATTTAGGTGGCTAGGATTTACATCTAAAATCCTTATGGCCTAGAGTTTTGAGGCACATGGGATGGGAAGGGAGAGTATAGATCTGCTATCTTCTATCTTGGTGGCAACAAATGGCACAGACCTGACATTTTCTTAAAGCTTTTGTCTCACAGAAAAATTACTGGTTATTTGGGTAATAACTGGGTTAGAGGGGTTCTGTGGGAGGGATGTAACTAGAGTAAACTCCCATTGTTTGAATAATGTAGTTAACCCAAGGTTAATATATAGACAATACACAGATTACCTATTTTCAAAAAAATAATAAAATACATATAGTAAAAGTACAGGTGAATAAGGACTATTCCTGTGATTTCACTGATATAGAGGACTCCCAGGGAAGAAATCCTTTGTGCCAATATAATATAGCATATTTTCATCTTTGAAAGTTGCCTATAATGATGAGAGGTTAAGAAACTCACCCAAGGCCACAAAAGAAAACTTGAACTCACCCCTATCCACTATACCCTGTTGCCTCTAACTGAAAATATGCCAAATGTAATTTAATCGCTAATGATTAAAGATTAGAGAGCACTTTAGAATACTGCAGTGTCTCACAGTCATTATTCTGAACACCAATTATCATAGTGTACAACTATAAATGCACAAAATTTAGAAGACTAAAGCTGATTCTTAACAGATACTATGACATATCATAGGATATTTTATTAAAAAGATATTGCCTAGAATATTTTTAATTAACTACTAATATTAGATTGTTTACCAGTAATTCTTGTCATTTAAGTTTCAGTTTCTCTTGTAAAATGGGCATGGTACTATTTTCTCTTTTCATCACAGAAGTCTTATAAAGATTAAGGAGTCATCTGTATTATTTTGGGGGCTCCATGGGTATTATTAAAGGAGCCTCCCAAAATAAAATGTTCTAAGATGTTACAGTTTTATAAATTTTTTATCATTTATTTATTCTGAACAAATTTAGAAGATTTGAGAGCAGATTTTATAAAGAACCAAGTTAATATTCACTACAAGATTTAAAATTATTTCTTTAATTTTTTTCCTCCAAAATAAATCAAGAAAGTAGACATAAATAGCCCAATTGAATTTTTGGCACACTCAACATTAATTAGAATGCTCCAATGATTTCCAAGATAGATTTCTGTAGCAGTAAATATTCTGTCTTAGCTCACACCCTTATGTCAAGTGCAAATCCTCCTATGTTGGCTCATATCCAGTGTCCTCAAAAAGACTTCAGGGTTCAAAAAGCAAAGAATGTAAATGATTTACTTTATTTGCCATTAAGGAAGCCATGAGAGAAAAGACTTAGGTGCTACACAAGGTACAGGCCTCTCATTACAACAGCATAAAATTAAGTCAGGCTCCATTTATTCTAGCACTTAATTATCAACCCCCACTCTTAATCCCAAAACTGCATTGTAGAGGTGACTTCAGGAAAGTGTATACACATCAGAACAATACCTCCAGGTCACTAGTAAACACCAAACAAAACACCCAAACCAACTTTGTCTTTCCATTACTCTTCAACCCAGTTTTCATTCTAATCCAAATCATGTTTAGGTGTACAAGATAAAACCTTCCAACAATTATGGTCAACAAAATGTAAATGGCTGCATGAGAGAAAATGCCAAACAGATTTCATTATTTACCATATATGAAACAGACACAATTTCTTTATCAGTCATTATCATAGGTCATGATAAAAAGGATGTATTTTAAGTTGGAGAAACCTTATGCCTAAAATTTGGACTTTTCTTATTTAGAAACTAATTATCATTTATATTTTCTAGAGAAGTAATATGTGAATAATGAAAATTTCAGGTTTATTTGGACCTTCTAAAATATGTGCTTTAGCTTTGAGTTATGACTCCAACCTGATGTGAGTCCTCCTTCCTATAAGACATCCATTTCAGTCACTTGCCTTCTACTGAGAGAAGTGATCATTAATAAACAATGATTGGGGAGATCCAGAGTTCCCCATTTTTGAAAGTCCTGATTTTAAAAGTTCAGCCAGTAGAAGGGTATTGCTGATAACCAGGGGTGGGGAACCTGACATCTTAGGGCCACATGTGGCCTTCTAGGTCTTTAAGTATGGCACTGCTCTCTCTTGCCTCAACTCCCACCTCTACTGACTCCTAAGAAAGTCTGTCTTTAAAAAAAATTTATTTTTGCTTCTTGGAGTGGTAAGGGCAGGGCAGTTGGGGTTAAGTGACTTGCCCAAGGTTACATGGCTAGGACATGTTAAGTGTTGAGGCCAAATTTGAACTCAGGTCCTCCTGACTCCAGGGCCAGTGCTCTATTCATTGAGCCACCTAGCCGCCCCCTCAAGTCTACCTTGTTTTTTTCCTTTTTGGAGGGCAGTTGGGGTTGAGTAACCTGCCCAAGGTTACACGACTAGTTTTAAGAGTCTACCTTTTTAACGTGCAGCTAGAGGCATCGCTCATCTTTGGCCAGACCACGGATTAAACACCCTCTAATTTCATCAGTTTTGAGTAGAAGAAATTCTTTATACCTTGCAAAAGGTTAACAAAGTAAAAATCCTTCAATCCACCTTAAGAGTTTATTACCTCTTTGTCTGTTACTTGCTATTATTTTCTGAGGATCTGGAGGGAAATCAATTAATTAGCATTATACTGATCATTTATCTCTATACTTACATTGCCTTGAATCACTAACTTTTTTTTTTGGAGGGCAACTGGGGTTAAGTGACTTGCCCAAAGTCACACAGGAATCACTAACTTTTTACTATGTCTCTTGTCATAACTCATCAACCATTAACTCCTTGAAGGAAGGTGATACATAATGTAGTTCTTTGTCTCTAGAACCATTCTATGCAGGTAGAAAGGACTTAATAAATGTCTTGATCTGCTACAAAATATTAACTGATGATAGCTGCTTATAGTTATATAAATATGTATATATATACATACATACAATATATGTATCACACACTATTTAAATACAACTGACTGGCAGTATACTTAGCAACGGTAATAATAATGATAATGCTGATAGCTAAGATTTATAAAGTGCTTACTATATGCCAAGTACTATGGTAAGTGCATTATAATTATTAGTACTAATATATAGTTTGCTATATTTTTATTTATATATTATATTTTTATTTTATTTATATTATTATATAAAAATAAAATTATTTTTATTTATATCTTCACCTACCTGGGAGCTAGGTGCTATTATTATCCTCATTTTACAGATGATACATAAAATTCCTTCTAGCACACACTAAAGGCTTACAGTCATTAATATTCTTCATGCCCAATGTCAAAATCAAACTCCCTAGACTTACTATTCAAGGTCCTCCATGACCTGGCTTGAACCTATCTATTCCACTTTTCCTCACAGTACTTCTCCTTACCAAATATACATTTATTAAGCATCTACTGTATTCAGATCACTTTACAACGCTCTTTGAAATAGATCAATTTTAGGTAATACCTATTCTCTGCCCTATTGGAGCTAACGCTCTAGTAGGCATATAAGACACATATACTGAAAACTATAATTAATAGATAATTTCATTATAAAGGTGCAAAACAATGTTATGAGTAAGAGATAAATAGATCAGGGAAGACTTCACATAATAAGAGCACTAGATTTATACTAAAAAGGATGGGTAGGACTTCAACAACTAAAAAGTAAGTTAGAGGTATTCCAGGCAGGAGCAGGAAAGTCAAAGCATGTCCACAGGCTCATAGAATCATAGACTTAGAGCTGGAAGGGCCTCTAGAAGACATTTAGTCTGATCATCTCACTCTATAGATGAGAAACTGAGCCTAAAATTTGAAGAAAGCAAAAAGCTAAATAACAATTGGGGGATGGGAGGAAGCAGGAAAAGGGGCCAGACCAGAGAGAGCAAATTTCCAGTTTGTTTTGGGGTTTTTTGGTGTTAGTGGTGGTTTTTTAGGGGGAAAAAAGGTGAAGTCTGTAAACAATAGGTCAGTAAACTTGACTTTGATTACTGGAAAAATCCCAGGACTTATTGTTAAAAGAATGATTCATGAGCTTATAAAAGAGGAAGTGGTAGGGCACAAATTGCTAAGAATGGCTTTCTCAAAAAAAAAAGAAATGAAAAAACTCAACATTATTGGATTCTAACTGCATTTGCTTCAGCCATTCTGAATTAATCAGTGTCTCCTGAGTATATTTCACACTGTCTCAAATCTGTGACACTTCGACATCCTTAAAGGCTCAGCTCAAATGCTTCTTCCTTCATGAAACCTTACCATATTTATTTCTCTTACCTGATTTTATTTTGTTGTTATTCAGTCATTTGAGCTGTGTCCAACTCTTCGTGACCCCATTTGGAGTTTTCTTAGCACAGATCCTAGAGTGGTTTGCCATTTCCTTCTCCAGTTCATTTAACAAATGAGGAAACTGAGGCAAACAGGGTTAAGTGACTTGCCCAGGGTCACAGAGTTAGTAAGTGTCTGAGGTCAGATTTGAACTCAGGAAGACGATTCTTTCTGACTCCAGACCTGGCACTCTATCCACTGCACCAGTTAGCTACCTCATCTGATCTTATAGCACTTAGTAATCTTTTTGTGTACTTACATGCTATTGTGTGTGCATGTGTGTATACCTATCCTATTTTCATGAGCACACAATGTACTATGTACCTTTGTATCCCCTTCCTGTCCCACATTTAGAATTACATATTACACTTAGAGAATGCCTAATAAATATGAATCATGACTAAGACCACCAAGAAATTTCCTGTTTTTTCTAACATATAATATTCTGTTCTTTAATTTTACATATTGAAAAGTACAGATTTGATGAAAACCCATTTTTCCTGAAAAAGAACATTAAAATCTTGCATTTTGATAAATCATTTTAATGCTTTGGGTAATCACTCTATGTCAAAAGACTGCCATTTCAGAAAAGTATATGGAAGAGACCAATTTCATATTTTAAATAATTTTAAAGATATACAGGACACTCAGAAATTTATTCATTTCCTCTCTCAAAGTCATTTGCTCAGCTAAAGTAAATTTTTAAACAAATGAAATTTGAAATTGTATTCAAATTGGAACCTGCTTCATAGTTCATTGCCTTGCTTCATTAGTATATTCAGACAATTGATTTGTACCTGGTAAAAATATTTTCAGTCCATACTGTACTCTGTCACTAGCAAAACGTCAGTAGTGGAACTTAGACTTGAGTAACTAATGATCTATTTACCAAATTCAACATTATCTGCCTACCAATTTTAACAACTGTTTTGGAATTACATTTTGTTTTAGCAAATTATTTTGGGATAGTAAATAGATAGTTGGCCTTATAGTCAGGAATACACTGGTTCAAGTCATATTTATGACACATATAGCTTATCCTGGACCATGTGGTACATTGGAAAAAGGGCTGAAGCTAAAATCATGGGGACTGCATTTAAATTTGAGTTCTGTTATTTACCCACAATAAGTACTAAGGCAAGTCATTCTACCTCTTCAGGTCTCAGTTTCCTTACAAGAAAAATGAGAGGGTTGAGTTAAATGGCCTCTAAATTCCCTATTTCTAGATCTTTTTATTACCTCCTCCCCTCCCCAATCTCTGGAGCTAGGTCCTGATTGCTATGAATAAGGAATAACCATGAAGTGGTTACATTATTTGAATTTGTACTGCATATTTCTTTTGGGTTGGAAATAATAACAGTATTTGACATAATTATAACTTCTAATAGTGCAAATTAAAATATGTGAGGCTACTTCAGGTAATTTTTTATTCACACTAATTGGGATCTCACTGAATTCATTTCAAGCAAAAGCACATTAATATCACTAATCCAGCTATTCTTACTCCATTTATTCAGAGCCTTTTTACTTACCCATTAGGTGCTAGCCTGGCTTTTTAAAAATACTAGAACTTCCATACTACACACAATACATACATATGTATTTGTGTATGTATTCATATATTTGGTGGGGGTGAGAGGGAGGAACAGGAACACATGCTAAACAGCATTTTTCATAGTTAAACTGGTACATGGCTGTGTTTTAAACTAATTTATTTTTTTCTGTTGGGTAGGCAAAGACTATGAGCAAACTAAACAGATTATTTGTCAAAGTAGCAGTATGCAGGACAAATGAAACATATGAAAAATATCTGCTGAAAATTGTAAATTAACACTTGACAGAGAAATTGTAAATGTTATGATCAAGTTAAGCAATTCAACAATTCAGAAAACATGTAGTGTGCCTGCTATAAATTTATCGATACAAAAAGAAATACTGTACAGTGTGAAGTAATCAATCGCCCTATTATCCTCAAACTCCAGCTAGACCTTTACAAGCACATTATATCTCCTTCTGAGCTTTACAACTAGAGAGGGATATGGGGAATTTAAGAAGAGTTCAGAGGAAAGAGCCAAAGGTAAGTCTTATGTACAGAAGATGAAAGAAAAGGCAGGTAACCAAGGATGAATACAAAAGCAGGGCATGGGCATGTAAGAATAATGTCAAGAATGCTAAAACAGAATGAGCTGAGGCTGGCAAGGAAAGTTAAGACCAACAAAAAAGGGTCTCTTTTGTTGTCTGTTTAAACCTATGCTGAAGAAAAGAGGAGGTTCAAAGAAGGGATAAGACCACTGCTTAGGGTGGATGAAACAATTATCACTGATGAGGAAGAGAGAGAAGGCAAAGTTGTTCACCAGTTCTTTTATTTTTCTTTTCTCTGCCAAGGAGAATGATCTCTGCACTGGAAAGGGCAAAAAAAAAAACTGCTAATAGGGAGTGGATGATCCAGATAGTTAAGGAGACAAGAGGAGAACAAATAGCAGCTCTTGATTAGTTAAGATCCCCAGGCGTAGGGTGAATTATATTTCAGAGTACTGACATAACTGGCAGGTGTAACTGCTGGGCCACTCTCAGTGATCTTTGGAAGTAGAATGAGATGTATTTTCGAACATGGACAATATGGGAATTTGTCTTGCATGGCTATACATATGTTGTTTCATAGGTCTAGTTTTTATTTTCCTCTTTTCTTTCTGTCTTTTTTTTTGTGAGAGCAGAGGTGAAGGGGAACAAAAAATTCAATCAAAAAAAGAATAAAGAAAAAGACCTAAAACTTGAAAAATAAAGCTAACAACTGGTAGACCTGATCTTGGTTACTGGGAAAATTCCAGGACTTGTTATTAAAAGGATGGTTAATGAGCTGAAAAAAAAAGAAAAAAAATGTGGTAGGCACAAAGAGCTATCAGGGCTTTCTCAAAAAAAAAAAGATTATAGGAGAATAACCTCATCTGCTTTTCTGACACTGTTACAAGTCTGGTATGTTAGGAATATGCTGTTGGGATTTATCAAGATTTTCATAAAGCTTCTGACAGGGTTTCTGATACTATTCTTTTGGTCAAGACAGAAAAAAACCAGACTTTTATTTTTTTTTCCTGTAGAAGTTAATTATATATTCTAAGGACTGGCAGTTTGCTTTCAGTGTTGAGAAGTTCTGGGCAGTTTTATTGTAATATTTTTTGCAATATGATGTTTATGATGTTGGTTTATTGTTGTTGTTGTTGAATTGCCTGTTCAGGGAGACCTATAATTCTCACCTTGTCTTTGATATCAAAATGTCTTGCTTGTATGGAGATAATTTTTTTTAATGTTACTGTTTTTTTTGTTTTCTCTTCTTCCATTTAGCTTTCTCTTCTGTTTTTGCATTTGAAATAACTTATTCTCTCTTTTGTTTCTTTCATAAAACTTGCCTCTGTGGCTTCAAATATTTTTCTATTTTGTGAATTATTTCTTCTCTACAGGGCATAAATTCTGCTTTCACGATCCCCATTTCTCTTTTAAACCATTTATGAACTTTTGTCCTGTGGTTCCATGCTCTTGTGGGAATCTGTTGAGGGCCAACTCTAAGGTAGACAGGTAGAAGCGGACAGCTTCTTACAGCTGCTCCCAGGCCAACCTGGGCTTGTTCATCACTCTCCATGATGTGCAAAGAACAGTGCCCTGAATTCTTGTTCAACCTGATAGTAGTGACACAAAGGGAACTAAGTACAACGGAGTGTACAGTCTGTCATGTGTGATACAGGAACTAGCTTACTCTGTAAAAGGTATATAAACCCTGACCCTCAGATAAATAAACTGACTTCACTGCTGTGAGGCTCCTGCCTGGCCCATGCCTTCTTCCCATGCTCTACACTTTGTCGAGGCCCCTCCTGAGCTGGCCTCAGGAATCCAAAGGGGACTCTACTTCATCAAGTTTTGATTCATTTTCCTTTATCTTGCAATATTTATTCATGGATGTCTGGACTCATTTATTTCATGTGGAAACTAAATTCCCTTCTGTTAAGAGTGTCTTCCCCTGTTAATGTATCTATGTATAGTCAAGGTCTTTAACTAAATTTTCATGCTTCTGAGATATTTGGTAATTTCAGTCTTTTTTCCATATATTCCACTTTTATTCAATTTCTGACTCCTCTTTTGACTGTGTTTCTCTTCGGACTGGACTTCAAATCTGTCTCAGTCTTCTATGCCAAACAATTCACATTTAACCAACTGCAATCTCTGCTGCAGGTTATTCAACAGGATAATGTAAAGTTCTTATAGACTTGAAGAGCTATATGAATGTCAGATATTACTAATATAGTCATTAGAATATATGACACATACATAGTATATGTTCAATATATGGATTAATGAATGGATTTATTATAATCTCTTGTTGCAGGATTGGCAATGACTTATTTTCTGTGAACTGCATTCAACCCTACCATAAACATATATGCATAGATATATGTGTATATACATATACTACATATATGTATATTTTAGCAAATGACATAAAAGCACAAAGTCTGACTTAAACTAACAATCAGCTATTACCAAAGAATCAAAATAGGATCATTTTTCTAATAGCTGTTGTCTATTTATAGTCTTTGATCCAAATTTGGCTTTTTAGGCATTATATTTCATTAAATGAGATTTGCTGATTTGAGTATTAATCCTTGCAAGTGATAATTGATCAGGATTGATATATGATTTATGATTAATTTCTATAAAACTGAAATTTTCACCTGTCCAATAGTTATGCAGAAAAAAAAGTATATTGCCACATGAATGTGTTGTTAAATTAAAAAATGTCACATTTAGTTTCAATCTTAGCATTCTATACACTACTGGAAATGTTATTTGAACATCAGTGGAGAAAATCCATGTAACAAAGCAACTTATCTATAGCTTGAAGGGATTTCATGGTACTCCAGGTTTGTTTTGCTTACATTTCTGACTTTAATAACCACACATATTATACTGGGTTCTATATAAGAACTGGAGATTCTAGCCTACTGCAAAGCAATATTACAGAAGAGCTAGGTGAGCAGTAATTACTTTTCTTTTTCTTACATTGCACTTTTTTTAAGCAATTGGGGTTAAGTAACTTGCTCAAGGTTACATGGCCAGTTATTATTTCTGGGTGTGGTGCTAAGTATCTGAGCCTGGATTTGATCCCAGGTCTCCCAACTCTGGGGCCAGCGCTCTTATTCTCTGCGCCACTTGGATGCCCCTTTACATTACATTTTCATACTATTAGAAAGAGAATTAGGAGGTTTTTTATTGTTCATACTTTGTGAAAGTGCAAGCAGGGTGAGATTCCTAATGATAAGCTTTGAGACAAATTTTCAATGAGAAGAGGAAACATTTTAAGGTAAACACATGCTCTGACTCCCTGTCTCCTGACAGACATACCCTTGACCGCATGCTATTCCATCTTCTCTAGCAGATTGTACTTTTTATTATACCCACTTCTGCACTAATTTTCAATCTCTATTTACTGGCTGGTTCACACACATTTCTCTCTTACACTAAAAAAAACAGAAACAATACATTCATTTGGATCCAGTCATACCAACTAGCTATCATGGTATAGGTCTCTTTTTTTGTGGATAAACTCCTTGAGAAAGCCTTCCACCACGTGTGTCTCCACTTCCTGTCCTCTCACTTTCTTCTCAGTCCTCTGTGGTTTGGCTTCTGATTTCAACATTCAACTGAAAACTTCTCCCTCTAAAGTTACCAATTGTCTCTCTTTTAAAAAAAAATTTAATTTATTTATTTTTAGTTTTCAACATTCATTTCCACAAGATCTTGAGTTACAATTTTTTTCTCCCTGTCTTTACCCTACACCCCACCCCAAAATATAGAGCCTACTGAGTACCCCTTCCCCCAATCTGTTCTCTTTTATATCCTCCCTCAAAGCCTCCCCAACCTCCTAGAAGGGCAAGATGGATTTCTGTACCCCAGTGACTGTAATATCTTATTTACCAGCTGCATGTAAAAGACAATTTTTTAAAACATTTGTTTTTAAAACTTTGAGTTTCAGATTTTTTCCCTTCTTCCCTCCACACCCACTGACACTGGGATGATAAGCAATTCAATATAGGTTGTACATGTATAGTTATGCAAAACATTTCCATAACAGTTAGATAGTGAAAGACTCTATTTCACTCCATCCTATCCCGCCCCTCACTTATTCTATTTTCTCCTTTGACTCTGTCCCTTTTCAAAAGTGTTTGCTTCTAACTACCCTCTCCCCCAATCTTTCCTCCCTTCTATCATCTCCCCTCTTATCCCCTTCCCCCCTTTTTTTATAGGGTAAGATACCCAATTGAGTGTGTATGTTATTCCCTCCTTAAGCTAAATTCAATGAGAGTAAGGTTGACCCATTTCATTTCACCTTCCTGCTCTTCCACTACATTGTAAAAGTTTTTTCTTGCCTCTTCTATATGAGATAGTTTACCCTAATCTATCTCTCCCTTTCTTCTCCTCCCAATAAATTCCTTTCTCACCTCTTGATTTTACTTTTTTGATATTATCCCTTCATATTTAACTCATCCTGTGCCCTATGTCTATGTATACATCTACATACATATGCACACATTCACATATATATTTATACATATACCTTCCTATTCATACATATATGTATATATACATACATGTATATTCCCTTCAGCTATCCTCATACTGAGAAAAGTCTCATGAGTTACAATTATCATTTTCCCATGTAGAATTGTAAATAGTTCAGCTTTAATAAGCTCCTTATGATTTCTTTTTCCTGTTTACTTTCTCATGCTTCTCTTACTTCTTGTATTTGAAAGTCAGATTTTCTGTTCAGCTCTGGTTTTTTCATCAAGAATGCTTGAAAATCCTCTATTTCATTGAATGACCATATTTTTCCCTGAAGCATTGTATTCAGCTTTGCTGGGTAGATGATTCTTGGTTTTAATCCTAGCTCCTTTGACCTCCAGAACATCATATTCTAAGCCCTTCAATACATCAATGTAGCATCTGTTAGGTCTTGTATTATCCTGACTGTGTTTCCACAATACTCAAATTGTTTCTTCCTGGATGCTTGCAGTATTTTCTCCTTGACCTGGGAACTCTGGAATTTGGCTGCAATATTCCTAGGAGTTTCCTTTTGGGGATCTTTTTCAAGAGGCGATCAGTAAATCCTTTCCATTTTTATTTGGCCCTCTGGTTCTAGAATATCGGGGCAATTCTGCTTGATAATTTCTTGAAAGATGATTTCTAGGCTCTTTTTTTTGATCATGGCTTTCAGGTAGTCCAATAATTTTTAAATCATCTCTCCTGGATCTATTTTCCAGGTCAGCGGTTTTTCCAATGAGATATTTCACATTGCCTTATATTTTCTCATTTTTTTGGATCTGTTGTATAGTATCTTAATTTCTCATAAAGTCATTAGCTTCTATTTGCTCTAATCTAATTTTGAAGGAATTTTACTCTTCAGTGAGTTTTTGAAATTCCTTTTCCATCTGGAAAATTTGACTTTTTAAGGCATTCTTCTCCTCATTGGCTTTTTGGGCCTTTTTTGCCATTTGAGTTAGTCTATTTTTTAAAGTGTAATTTTCTTCAGTATTTTTTCAGGTTTCCTTTAGCAGGCTGTTGACTCGCTTTTCATGATTTTCTTGCATCATTCTCATTTATCTTCCCAATTTTTCTTCCACTTCTCTTACTTGATTTTCAAAATCCTTCTTGAGCTCCTCCATGGCCTATAAGCAGTTCATATTTTCCTTGGAGGCTTTTGATACAGGAGTTCTGACTTCATTGTCTTCCTCCCATTCCATGCTTTGATCCTTTTGTCCCCCCAAAAAAGGATTCTATGGTCTTATTGTGCTCTTTCTGCTTGTTCATCTTGTCAGCTAATTACTTGACTTTTGAACTCTTTGCCATGGTAGAACTCTGCTTCCAGAATGGAGAAAGCTTTGCCCCAAATTGCTGGGGTCTTTGCAATTTCTGGAGCTATTAGGAAGGCACTCTCTTTACAAACACCACAGGCTCTGGCACACTGGCCACACACCCCAGGACTACCACCCAAGACTATGATCCAGATCCAAGCAGGTTAAAGCAAGAGTGATTACCCTCTGAATGGTTGCTTGGTCCCCCTACAATATGCAGGCCAGGAGCTCTGGAAGGAGCCAAGCAGAAGCAGCTGCAGCAGCCACACCTCCACCACTTTTTGCCCTGGGGGCAGGGGCCAGACTGTGTTCTTCCGTTCCCATTCTTACAGAGTTCCCCACTGACCATTTACTTTGTCTTTGGAGTTTATTGTTGAGAAGTCTGGAAGTCACCACGGCTGCTGGTGATTCACTCTCCTGAAGTCTGCCCTGGCCCCTGATGGTCAGAGCTGCTCTGGGGCCAGAACCATGGCTCACGTGGGACTGCACTCGGACCCCAGAGTGCTGCAACAGACCCTTTCTGTTGTCCTACCAGGCTGCCTTCAGCGGGAGATTTGTTTCTCTCACTTTGTGGGTTCTACAGCTCTAAAATTTGTTTAGAGTCATTTTTTACATGTATTGGAAGTGGTTGGAGCTGGAGCTGAGTGGAGGTCCTGTTTTTACTCCGCCATCTTGGCTTCGCCCCCTCCACCAATTGTCTCTTAACAGCAAAACCCAATTGCCTTTTTTGCAATCCTAATCCTTCTGGTTGCCTTGGAGGCCTCTGACTGACAAACACCTTTCCCTGGAGATATTCTCTTCTCTAGGTTTTCAAGACATTGTTCTTCCCTTGTTCTCCACCTACCTATCTGGCAGTTCCTTCTCAGTCCCCTTTGCAAGACTGTACTCAAACTTGCTAATGGTTGGTGTATCTTCCAAGAGTTTGCCTGAGGGCCTCTTCTTTTCTCCTTCTATAGGATTACACTTGGTGACCTAACTCCTGTGGGTTTAACTATTATTTCTATGCAGATGATTCTCAAATCCTTCCCACTTCCAGACTTTTCTGATAGGTCAAGAGCACCACCATTTGCTCACTCACTCACTCAGATTCATCATCTTGCTGACAATAACACTTGCACACAACACAACTCACACTTACTCCACAGATACAATCTGCTGCCAAGACTTCTCTTTTAGAGCCTCTGTCCAGTAGGTTTCCTCTTCTCCAGTAACCCAAGTGCCATCCTAGTGCAAGCTCCAACCCCTCATGTCTGGATGATATTGTATAAGCCTTTTGTTTGATACACTTCAAGTCTTTCCCCACTTAAATTCATTCTCCAATGGGTTGACAACTTGATCTTTAAAATTCACATGTCTGATCATGTCAACCCCTGACCTCACTCAAAAAACACCAATAATTCCTAATTACTGCCAGGATAAAAGAGAAACTCCCATTTGGCTTTAAAAAATTTTCACAACCTGGTCACTTCAAGTCAAGTCAATAAGGATTTATTAAGGCACCTATGGGACTACCTTTTTAAGTCTTCTTACAATTTAATCCCTTTCATGCGTTCTATCATTTAGAGTAACACTGGTTTTGCTCTTCCTTGAACAGGATAGTCCATCTTCCACCTACCTGTCTTTTATAGTCAGTCAATGAATAAACATTTATTAAGCACCTACCATATGCCTGCCCCTATGCTAGGCTTTGAGGATACAAATACAAAAAAGAATGACAATCTCTGCCTGCAAGAGGCTTTCAATCTAATAAGAGAAGACAACACACAAAAGAAAGCTGAAAAGGATGCAGGGGAGATACAGTATCTGTTGTAGAGCATGGTAGAAAAGTCAGATTTGTACCGTTTGTTGTAGAGCATGGTAGAGAAGTCAAATTAGTATAGTCTAGTGGGAAATGAAGAGATGGCTGGCCTGGCAGCAATCTTTAAATGGCAGTTTTGAGACTTGTTTTTCCCTCCAGTCCTCTGATCAGATACAATCTCAAAGAATAATGAATTTCTGCTGGTTTGTGCATTCCCAGTCTCAGCACAGTGCCTGGAATACAGTAAGCATTTAATAAATGCTGCATAGAGTGCTCAGAATTTCAAGTATGCCATAGAAACTCACCTCAGAATTTAGGCTATTAGACCCCAATTTTCCAGTCAGTGGTTTCTACCAGACAAATATGTCTTCCAAAAGGTATGATTTAAAATACACAGGTATTTAAGAAGCCCTCCCTAAAATACATCACGCTCTACATCTCCCCTTACTTGGAACATTCTTCACACATATCTTAAAAAAATAAGGAAAAGGAAAATCATTGTCAGCCCTTACATTTAAGCACACAGGCACAGGAATTTACCTAAATTTCCAGCTTGATGTGATGCATCCTTGTCCTCATTACCCAAAATAACGGCCAGGCCCACGGAATAAGCAGGGAGGATGCTGCTACTGAGGTCCACTCTGGTCAAGCTCTCCGGTTCTCTAACTGTGACTCTTCTAGAGTGTACAGGATTGTTCTGCCCAGATTCCTCCCCTTTTTGATCATCTCTCTGGGCTCGCCGTACAATATGAACTATACTCTGCTGGTCCAGGTCACAGTTCTGTAGAAAGAATAAAACATACATTTAATATGACAAATTTTAAACTCTCAGGAAAAACAAAAAGTTTTCCTTGTCCCTAATTCTAGTATCTGTTGAGTATTTTTGGTCTGTTGTATGTACAATTTCTACATACACTAATGGAACTTAAAGGAAAGTGACAAATGCAAATTACTAAAATTAGGATTACTTGGCCCTGAAATGGGTCATAGCATTTACATATTGACTGTGTTTGACAAGCAGAGTTGGATTGGGGCCAGAGGCTCCAAACTGAAATTTGGGGATAAGTAGAATAGTAAAAATACTTTATTTTTTACAAAAACTATGACTTCCAATTGAAAAGAAAATGTGCAGTATATACAATGAAGAAAAAAAAAGAAATGTCATTTTCCTACAAATTAATCTTACTCTACAAATGACATTTTGCTCCCATGATTACTAATTAAGTCCAGATTTTGGTAGGTAAGCCTAGCCTTGATTATCTTTTTCTCTTAGAAAAGCATAATAATTCAGATATTTCCATTTACATGGAATAGCTATATACAAATTAAATGTTTTCTCTCAATGGATTTATCCTGAAACACATAGTTTGTTAAAAGAATCCAGAAAATAGCTAAATATAGCATTTTACTTTCCTTAAGAACTGTTGTCAGTTCTTGTTTCTAGGACCTTTATCTTTTAATATCTATATATGTGAGAATTTTTCAAAATTCACTTATGTAGTTAAAAAAAAAAGGTTGACTGGTACAACACACACATATTTTCACAAGTCAAAATCCAGGATTAGATTTTCTATAAGAGATGAAAAAATCATAGAACTTGTTTTTCTACCCTGTATCTGGAAAGCAAATGGCCTTTTTTGGAGGGAAGTTTTCAAAAGCAAAGGAGAATGTTTCTCTGGCCCAAGAGGAGAGCAAATTTGCAAAACTGTACTCACACATAACCATTTGGAAGAAGTACAAGAAAGGGTAGAACATGAAGGAACCATAGCCACGGTGATTATGGCGACATTTGTACTTTGGTGGCCAGGTTTTCTCTGAATTGAAAATCAGTACTGAGAAAAAAATTATCCTTGGATGACAAACAGAAAATGGCAACCTTAGAAAAAAAATATACACATAGACCCATAGACAGGAAGACACACACATACATATAAAATGGAAGGAATAAATAATTATATATACATGTATACAACATATATATGAACATGTATATATATGGATAGATAGAAAGATATAGATACAGATATAGATATAGTGTCCTAAAGGAGCAAGGGGTCTAAAGAAATTCTGTAGAGTTGCCTATGAGATGTGACATTCTGAAGAATATGAAAAACAGAATATAGCTCTAAGGAATAAACTGTTGCTTCTGGCAAAGCTTGAAGTAAGTAATGGGATACTCTGAAACATGTTTTAGTATGAAGGGTAATATTTGTGGAATATTTTCCATAAAACACTGTTTTTATGACTCCTAGACCATTACCTGGAGATCCCAGAAGCCAGTTCCCAAAACTTGGAACTACATTTCACAAGACAGTGAGTGAGCTGGTCTATATGTTAAGCAATTCCAGTTTTAAACTACCTTCAGAATGAATCCAATGGATGACAGGATGGGTAAAGGTTTGATAAGGTGTGTTCACTTCCACACCCAGACTTGAGAAAATGTGATTATTCATTCTGAGGTGCCTGAAAGAAAAGCCTTTTTTTTTATAACTGCCACCAACCAATGCTGAATGCCTAGAAACACTCACCAGGGAGTCATTTCCTGATAGTAAACTTTTACAATTAAAGAAAAATGAATAGGAGAAGTTGACAGAGATAAACACTGGACTGTGAATAAAGAGCAGTATAGTGTAATTACATAGTAAAGGGCCCGTGTTTCCACTCTGTACAAATAGCTGCCCAATTTTATGACAGGATGTCAACTGGAAGAAACCATGCATTCACTTATTCATTCATTTAAAAAGTATTCATCAAGGGACTATGTTGTACTAGGTCCTGTGCTATATGTGAGGGATTCAAAGACAAAAATGAAATTATTCCTGCCCTTAAGGAGCTTACATTTACTTAGGAGTGAAACAACAGGAATACTTACTTATAAAGATTAAATATAAAATGTATATAAGGCAAATGCAAAGCAATTTCAGAAGAGGGTAGGAGCAACTGAGAGGTTGAGGAAAGGTCGCATATTAGCCTAGCACCTGAGACTAGCTCTAAAAGGCAGGGAGGGGTCAGGAGGGGAAGCGGGGCCCGGCAGGTAAGGGGTGCATTCCAGGCACAAGGGCAAACTATGCAAAGATACAGAGATGGGAAGTGGAATGATATTTATAGGCAACAGTAAGTCATCCACACTAATCAGAAAATACTATGTGTGAAAGGGTATCTATATAGCATATTAAAACAACCTGGCAGTTTTTCAAGTGTCCATTAAGTTAATTGCTTGGTGTAGACCAAAGAGACAGCCAATACTATTCTTTCTATCCTCTGATGCCAAACAGGGTTGCTGATTAATTAGTGACTTTGTGGTCCATATTGCAGAGGCTCTCTACTGCAAAATACTTAGTACCTTTGATAGTAAATCTTAGAATCAACAGGAGAAATAGCTAGCCAGATTCTCTCATTTAGTCCCTGCATAACAACAACATGAATCTAGCTGACTGAATTTTTAGCTTTTCAACCTGTTTTGTATTGTTGTGGTGGTGCCTTTGTACAGAGCTTGGTCAAATTATCAAAAACAACAAAGTCATCCAAAGTATCCTGGGCCATCCCACAGAACGTTTTGTCTTGCCACTGGACTTTGATAACTCAGGAAGAGAGTGGCAGGCTGATGACTTTTAGAAAGTGCGCCTCACTTAAAATCCAAATCACATACAAATCAAGATATCCCTCCATGATGCCATTGGTTCTCTTTGAAAACAAAGAATTAACAAGAATAGATATACTTTTTCCCAACAAAGTTTATTTTCTGAATTAATAACTTTTACTTTTCACTTTTTAAATATCTTCATCATTTTCCAACACAGCCACCAAGGCCAACATCAAATCCTCCCATATGACAAAGAAAAAATTAAGTAAAACCTAACCTAATTGACTGCATCTGATAACATATGTTTCACTTCATACACATATTCTACCAGCTTCCTATTCAAAAGTATGGTAGATTTCTTTCTCTTTCAGAGAAATCAAGATCAATTATTGCAATTAATGTGAATTTGTCTTTCTGCCAAATGTTATAATGGATCAGTGGATGGATAGTCATTAGGCAAGTAAGACAGCCCCTGCTCTCAAGGAGCTCACATTCTAATCGGGGAGATTACGCATAAGGAAAGTTTCATTTGCAAATCGGATGGAAAAGTGACATGATCCTTAAGGTCCTTCTGATTCAAAGTATAGTATTCTGTTGCATCCATAGCTGAGAAACCTGTAAACAATAGGAGCATGACTCTCCATCCAAATTTCGAAACTTGGAAAATGTGCTAACTAGATTTAACAAATGCATAGCTAGGATGAGAATCATCATCCAAACTTCTTCCCAATATAAGGAGCCTAACTGGCTTTTAAGCAAACTTCCACTTCTGTTTTTAACAGTAATACCAAATCCCTATCACATTTTATTTTTATGTAGGGAAAGACATTTTCAGAATGATTGCAGAACCATTTTGATTATTTTTTCTATCAATCTGTTAGCTTCCTATTTTGTTCTATTCTTATCCCCAAATTTGAAAGTATTTCAATGCAAGACTCTTGTATATCTCATTTTGTACCAAATATAAATTTTAAAGTATGAAAATCTCTTCTTTTTAATTGAATTTTTAATAACATGTACTTCTTCCTAGTGCAGCAATAATTTGGTCAGTAGACAACTGCCAGATAAAAAGAGACTTTCTAACACAATATTCTAAATGGGATGTTCATAGGATTTCAATTTAAAAAAAAATAATGTTGAAATGAAAGAGCTTCTTTATATTGGGGAAGGTCATTTAAAGAAATGCCTTTTACACGAATTTCAATTGCTTAGATTGCTTCATTAAATGAAAATCTGGCACACATATTACTTATTGCTTATTCTGAAAAGAATCACTAATAAACTGACAAATTGCAAGCCTGACAGATTTTTAACAATTTTTTTCCTGGCCAAAAGCAAGGAATTCATTTTAGGTGAACTTTTTTTTAAAATGTAAAAGATAAGGAATTGCTGCTACTAATAAGGGACTAGAATTACAAAAAAAAATGAGGTTGAAGACGTGGTTTTTCTACCCAGATGCAAACCTCAGTCAGCATTAAAGTGAATCCTCTACTTCTCAAAGCACAGAACTTACTCTCTTAACTTTCACTCTCAAGTTTAGATGACAGATACACATCAACCTAACTAAAAGTAGCAGGAATGGGAAAAAACAAAAACAAAAACCAACTTCAAATATATCCAGATGATTTAAAAAAAAAAAAGAAAGGAAAGTTAAATGATGGACATTTTGTGATTCACAGCATGGGTTCACTTCATTTTTTTTAATAACATTTCATTATATCAATGCATTTTGCCAATTAACGTGGAATGGGAAGTGGGGAAAAAAAAGCCATACAAATACAGCTAATAGTCAGTTATCCATAGGCTAAATATTCCATTTTTGCTTTCTGCAAGTCCTAGATTTTCCTCCTTGGCCTCCTACTGCTATCTCTTAGCCATTTCACTGCTCATTAGCACCCATAGCAGAGGCAGAAAAAGGGAGGGAAAAGAGGTGAAATGTAAATCAATCAATTGTGCCACTTTGTTAGCTGCTCCAGTAAGAAGTCCTTAGCAGAGGACAGAGTCTTCCTAAAAGGTGTCTGGAATTGAATTTATCCATACTGTGCTCTTCCCCTCCCCCACTCCCATTATAAAAAAAATACTGGACAATTAACTCCACTCCCATTAAAACTAATTAGAGCAATTCTTTTTGAAATTTTTATATGAAATTCCAAACACAAGTATTATTCATAACAATAATTTCATTAAGCAGCAATGATAAATAAGAAAGTGTGAATATATAATTTCTCCATTATATATGTATATTATATAAATTATATATTATATTATATATTATATACATTCAGTATATTTTAAATATGTTATATATACTTTTCAGTATTCATGAGAAATATATTAACTATCATCCTTATTTAGAGATACACCTTAGGTTCTGAGTGCCAGATTTCAATTCCTTCTCTTCCTAAAAGATTCCGCTCCACCAAAGACCTTCATTTACATTTAGGACTAGTCCTAAGCAAATTCTGAATGAGGTAAAGCCTTTTAGAGCCCTACCTAGCTTCTACCTTATCTCTGAACTCAAGACCCCAAGCTGAGATACTGCAGGGAAGTCTGCCCAGTCCATGCTCAGTGTCTCTCCCAGTTTTTGTGTCTCCCTCTTTTCTCTTCTTCCCTCCCCCTCCTCACCCCAATTTTCTATGCCCTAAGCAATTTTGTTTTTTGCTTTTTGGAGGGGGGAAGGCAGGGCAATTGGGGTTATGTGACTTACCCTAGGTCACAGGGCTAGTAAGTAAGTGTTAAGTGTCTGAGGCCTCATTTGAGCTCAGGTCCTCCTGACACTAGGGTAGGTGCTTTATTCACTGTGCTACCTAGCTGCCCCACGCCCTAAGTTATTTAAGGGGGAAATTGATATGATAAATTAATTCATACTAAAGTGTAAATGAATGAAAATAGTTTAATTTGTTAACCCTCTCAGGACTAGGTTCATGTTAGAAAAAGGGATGCTTATTAACCTAAAGACATTAACCTCTCATTACAGAAATTGTTAATAGATACAGAAAGTAGAATACTGGGGGAACGAAGGAGTCCTGCATTTCTTCGAATCATGGATCTCTTTTATATGCAAAAAGCCAGTGGATTGCTCAGGTCCATTCCAAAACCCATTCCTTTCCTTTTTGATATTACATGATTTTAACTACCTCATCATGGATCTTTGGCAGTATTGTTGCACCTAAAGAACCCTTCCTTTGAAAAATACTTTTAAATGAGAAAATAAATACATAGGATTTGCAAAGTGGTAATAGCAATACTACTTTTCACTTGTCTATGCTTATAATTGAAATAAATGCTATTTTCAGTTAGAGGATTAAAAATACAGAATTTCAAATTCAAAGTTCATGAACCTGCCTGAAATCTATCTGTGGATTCTAGGCTAAAAACTCCTTGTTCTATATGCCTAGCACACAGCAGGAACTTAATAAATGTTTCTTCTGCTCTTTATAGATCCACCTGTAATATGCCTTAGTAATAAGGGGATAGCTAAACAGCAAAGCATTTTACGTGTAATATCTCATGGGAGGCTTTATAAGAACCCTGTGATCTAGGCAGGGCATGTGTTGTTCTTATTTTTATTTTATTTTATTTTATTTTTAAATAGCTTTTCTTTTTTTGCTTTTTTTTTAAGAGGGAAAGGTACGGGCAATTGGGGTTAAGTGACTTACCCAAGGTCACATGGCTGCTTTGTGTGTCTGTGTGTGTGTTAAGTGTCTGAGGCCGGATTTGAACTCAGGTCCTCCTGACTCCAGGGTCAGTGCTCTCTCTATTCACCGTGGCACCTAGCCACCCCTGTTGTTCTTATTTTAAAGAGAAACTGACACATTAAGTAACTTCTTCGATGTCATATGTATAGATCAAGCCACAGTGAATAGATCACTGAACCTGGAATTAGATAGACCTGAATTCAAATTTGATCTCAGACATACTAGCTGTGTGACTGTGGGCAAGTCCCTTAACTGCCTCTGTTTCCTCACCTATAAAATGGATATAATAATAGCACCTGCCACTTAGGGTTGTTGTGAGGATAACATGAGATATTATTTGTAAAGTGGTTTGCAAACCTTCAAGTGCTATATAAAGTCTAGCTATTATTACTATTACTTTTTTAATCTGTAATGATAATACTTCTTTTAGCTGAATCAAGACTCAAACTTAGTTTCTTTCCACCATACTATCTTCTTAAATTCACAACTTGTTCAAGGTCACAATAAATCTCTGACAAATCTAACACCTGCTATATTCATTTTAGTTTTTTTTTTTTTTTTGCTTTAAAAAAAATGTATTAGGCAACATCGGAAAAGATTGATTGCTCCTAAGGAGCCTATGAGAAGCTTGGGCCATTGACTATTTTAAAAGAGTGTTCTCAGGAGAAAAAGAACAACTGACTTGGGGGTTCAGTTATACACAAGACACAAAGCTGGCTACTCTAACTGCCTTAGAGAAAAAGAAAATAAGATATCTCCTGCAGAGCTTTTGGACTGCTGTCCCTAATGCCTTTGTTCTCTTCTCTAACCCATCTCTCAACACACAGACACATACAAACACAGACACACACACACACACATACACACACACACACACACACGACTGATTCTGCACCCTTTTCCCGGACACAAGCCCTACTAATATATTAAAAATGCTATCTTTGGGGATTGATAAACTTTTCCTAATCCTCAAGGTAGCCTGGGCTATCAGATGAAACCTAGCAGGCAAAGCCAGGGCTGGGTTGGCCTCTGTAATAGCAAGGAAGTGAGCAGACTTCTACAGGTTTTAATTTCCATAACCTACAGGGAGGTAAGTGGATTGCCTCTTGAAATAGTAATGAAATTTAAAGATCCCCCTGTATTGGCTTGGTTTTTGGTTTGATTGTGTTAAAACCCAGAGTTTGTGAATCCCACTTGTGGAATGGACTTGTTGACGTGAAAAGAGAGGGCTGAACTGGGAGGAGCTGGTGACGTAAATTTAGAAAGACACAAGAAAAGAGAGAGGCAGAAGAACTTTTTGGAAGCAGCATCTTGGAGGCAGAAAGAGACTGAGAAGATTGCTGAGGGCCAGTTTGAATTGCCCAGGACTTTTGAGAACTGCCACCCAGAGCTGCCAAGGACTGAGGAGACATAGCTCTTATGCTGGTACTTTGTCTGTCTGTTTTGATGTTGTTTTGCCAGATCTGTCCACTGGTGAAGGACAGTCCTGTTGTTGCAGAGGTTCTGGAACCTTGCTGTTGGTTCAGAAGCCCTGAAGAAGGATTTTCTTGTTGTATGTTTACAGAAATCCTGGAAGGGGGTTTTGCTAATGTTTTCAGGGGTCCTAAGACTGTTCTGCAGACAGAGAATAAATTAATGAAGACACTGGCAATGTATCTTGTGGCCTTGCTAAGCTTTGTCTACCCAGGAACAAAGATTGCTGAGACCTTGCCTTGGGTTAAGTTGAAGAAAAGACCTCTCTTTGGGTATTAAATGCTGTGCTTAAGCTTGTTGTAACTCTGGGGTAGATTCAATTGTGACCAAGGGTGGGGAACTTTTGACTTTTTTGTGCTCTGTGATTAAACAAATGAATGTACTTTACTTATGATTGGAAACTAATCTCCATTTGAGAAAAGGGACTTTGTGACTGATTAAATGAATGTAATGTCCAGGGGTGGGGTAGTACTTGGAGATTATTGAATTACACTTAGTAAATGCTATATTTTGAATGATGTCATATTTTGATTTTCTCTGTTCTTAATTTTTCACTGAATAAAATGGAGAGCACCTATGCTGGTATTTTGAACCTTGGGAAGTTGCCTTCGCTTGGCATTACACCTCTATTCCTACATATTCTTTAACTCATCCTCCCCTAGGTTCAAATCTTAGATACAAATGTCACATATTGTTACTCATGGCAACAAGCCTTTTTCATAAGCCTTGTACTGTGGGCAACATGTCTTTCAATACCCCTAAGTAACACGCAGGCTGTCTGTCTTAATGCACACCTGGACCTGTAAGCATATGCCTGCTGAACATGCCCACCAGGCAGTATCCTGTTCTAAGTCACTGAAAGTCAGGATAATTCAGGTCAAGTTCCTAAGTTCTGACATTGAATTGTAGGTAAGTGCAATAGTATTTTATATATCATCATATAGTGCCATTCTCTGGTTTCATCTGTTGATCCATACTAATTCCTCTCTGCAATCATTCATCCAGGAGACAGCATGTGTAAATACCACAGGCTACCAGACCTAGACCCTGGAGAACCAAAGCTCTTAACAGAAATCACTGTGTTGGGTAAGGGCCAGATACAGTGTTCTGTATAAAGGGAAGCTGGTTTGTCACAGAAAGAATTTGGGATATACTGGGCAGCAGACCAGAAACTTGCAAGCATAACTGAAGAGTGTTATCCAAAAGTCTGCTAAATCTTCTAAATCCTTGTCTCTGACAAGGACAGACTGATTATATGACTCCTCCTCTCTCAAATTCTATGTTCCAGCCAAACTGAGATACCAACTGTTCCCTGATCTCACTCTGCTGTCTTCTACCTCTGAATGGGAGCAGGCTGTGTCCTCCTCCAAAGGCTGCACTCCCTTCATCCTGTCACCTGGCACCATCCCTCCCTGCCTTCTCCATATTTAGTCCAATCCTCTCTAATGGAATGGAATCTCTCCTTCCCAAATTCTCTTACATCTATCCATGGCACTAATCACAATCTCTCTTATGGTATGATTACATTTGCTGATGCTGCCTCTGCTCCATTAGACAGTAAGCTTTTTGAGAAGAGGGGTTGCATCATTTTACATCTTAGATAGCCTAATACCTGCATAAGGACTGGCATAGATAGAATTTTAAAATTTCAAATCCAACTAGAGTCACCTAAACGTACGGCTCTCCCTTCCATATCACAGGGGTTAGGGACAAGTTGCCCCCACAATTTGGAAAACCCCATAAAATATTTTGGCCCTCTCTTCATACCAGAAAAGGAGCCTGATTTTTTTCTCTTTCTTTTATAGGGTCTTTACAGCACCTTATTGGAAAACTTGGGTTAAATATTTGGTCATAGGCTCTGTGTTGTCTGCTGGCCTTTGTGTGATGTCTATGGTTTCTGTGAAACTCCCCCAAATTTTCATTTAATTTCTTATGTTGACCTGCAAAATCACAATGGGGAAAGTCATGATGTGGAAGGGATAACTGTATCTACCTTTTAAAATCACTACATCTCAGAGCCCAGGGAGAACGATTTCAGAAAACTTACACAAATTAACAAAAATGGAATTAGTAGAAAAGGTGATGATGAATGAATTAAAAAAAAACTATCAACACTACCTTAAATCAACTATGTCCCAAAAGGGCTAACTAGGAATTGAGGGGCCATGTGGGATTGATAGACAGATAATCCTATGCCCCTAAATTTTGACTAGGCATCTTGTTTACTCATGGAGAATTGGTAAGACAATATCAGCTGCCTTGCCTATACCTCCACATCTCCATGAACATAATGAAACCCTGGGTTTAATTATTAATGCACAGAACAAAAAAGTCTCTCTAATCTTGCAGCTAAATGAGACTGAGGCATATAGATAGCTCAGTGGATAAAGTGCTGGGCCTAGAGTCTGGAAGACCTGAGTTCAAATTCAGCTTGCAACACTTACTAGCTATGAGACACTGGGCAAGTCACCTAAATTACTTTTGCCTTAATTCACTGGGGAAGGAAATGGCAAACCATTCCACTATCTTTGATAAGAAAACCCTAAGGACAGTATGGTCTATGGAGTCATGAAGAGGCAGACATACCCAAATGACTCAACAACGACAAAGTGTCTTACACTTTTATAAAGAGCTAACTAGACTGCATCTGAGAGGTCAGAACCTTAAATTCTCCAACAACCTGGCTGTGGCTCAGTGTATTCTAGAATGGAGGGGTGGGGAAGAGAGAGATTAGAACCACTGCGTCAAAGAACTTTTTACCTATAAGTCAGACCTTTTGATTGCTCTTGAGAGCATACCTGGGATATCCTATCACCAGAATCATTTCAAGAATCAGCAGCAGAGACTGAGTTTATTATCATTTTCACCAATCCCTGAATATAGATGGCACTCTATCTGGAGTTTTGTTTTTTTTTTTTACTTTCTCAGGATCATTTTGGAAAAATAGAATGATTGCTGGAGAAAGCAGCTAAGAACTCAGAAGCAAGGAGATGCTAAATAATTTTTATTTGGGTAATTCACATAATGAAAGGTCAGATGGCATGATAAGAGAAGATCAAAGCTCAAATCCTGCCTCTGACACTAAATGTGGCATGTACCCAAAAGGAAGAATTAGACAAAAGGGGAATAATATGATAATCGTAGAGTGTGAAATGTTTGAAATGCTGTGCTTTTACTGTCATTCCTCAGGAGACTGAAAAAATAAATGAAGCCTCAAGACCTGACAGAAGCAAACTTTGGGATAGGAACCATCTATTTAAAGTTAATAGAAGTCACTGGAACAGCAGCCCAATTTTCGGACAGCTGATGAACCACATGAACCATTCTTCATCACTGATGAATGAACTTAAACTAGGCTATTTTCCCCATCAAATATCTTATATATGATGGGAAACTTTTTTTGTTTAGAATAAAAATAGTATTGTAGCTGGGTAAAAATTCAAATACTGGAGAGGAGATATTATGGCAAATAATAAATAATAATGCTGTGCTCTGGATAAAAATGCTGTCCAGTCTTGTGGTGTTCCACCATGTTTTCCCTGTCAACCACACCATTAAAAATGCTTGACTCCTTTGGAAAATTATATCTATTAACTTACAGAAATCGAGGTTGGAAGGTGCCTTAGAAATTGGCTAGTCTAAGCCTTCTCTGAAGGATGCATTCATCCCCTCTACACTATTTAAAAGGGCATGTGAAAAAACAGAAAGGCCATAGAACCACAACATACTTTGGGACCTTATTTCTCATCATCAAGTAAAAATGGAGACAAAAAAAATGAAACTGTTCTTTGTGATCAACTCCTATTTAAAAAATGCTGGTATGAAAAGCTTCTGAGGCAAACAGCACTGTGGGAGGTAATGCTATAGAAAATGTTAAGGACTAGAAGTAAGGAGCAAGCTAATTTATATGTAAGGTCTGCTGCCTCTCATGAATCTCTTCTTATACTGTTCCTGTACTTAGTTTAAATATTGACCTGTTAAACAATAAAAATAAGGTGGGGTGGGGAGCAAAAAACAAAATCCACATTTGCCTTAGGGTGAAAAAGAAATCATTGTGTTTCTAAATCAGAAAGCTCCTATTATTTTATGGATTACCATTATGGCTTCAGAGCAAGAATTTTATAGTCAATTAAAGAATGTAAGCCAATGAATGGTAATTTGGCCTCTCCTTGTAAAGCCTGAGAATGTCATTCATGCAAATGTAATGCTCAAAAGCAGTGACTTTACAAGTGTCCTTTTAAAGACAAATTCCAAAACGAAGAACTTTGAGCAGAAAAGCAAAGTCAAATGACTGAGTAAACAAATAATGCTTGTTTGCATATTACAAGTACATAAAAATGAAATTTCTCAAGCTGATACAAAGAACACATCTTGATCATAGACTTCAAAATGGAAGCCTGAGAATATTCTTTAAATCCTTGGACATTTTCTCATTGTAAATTAAATTAGGATGGAGAAAGTTCTAAGGCTGGCTTTGCTCTCTATGCATCTTTATAGTTAAAGCTGAACTGAGTGTCTGAGAGAAGAGCATTAGCAGACATATGCTGCATATGCCACAGTATGTGATTTACAGGCACTGAGGTCAGCTTTGATGTGGATGAGGCTGTCTTCATCATTCTGTCATTGACTAGGCTGAGCTGTAATGCAGGCATTTCCTTAGGGGTTAAGGGAAGGTGGTTAGGGATGTTTGCCCTCTACATTAACCAGCCCCAAAAAGAATTGTTTGCTTTATGCAAGTGTTTCTGCCCTTCCCCTGTCACCTGCCCTTTCTCCCCTCTGTCAGTATGTCCTTGCTGCTTCTAATCTGCAATTTCATTTTAATTGCCTGGTGACAGTCACTGGCATCTTCCGTGGAATACAATGGAAGGAGTGTAGTGACAGCTATTTTCCTCAGATGAAAAGGACATTCCTGCCTGGGTTCTGCCTAGTGGAAGCTGCCAGATGCTGACACTGGTAAAATATGATTGCACACATTAAAAATTCTTTCTGAGCACTACAGTTAAGATTGCTAGTTTGGCAGGAGGCACCAGTATCCCTAAAATTAAGAAAAAGGACCATGGGGATGCTGAGACCATGGCACATGGGAAGGAAGCTCTTTTTTTGGTTTATTAACATTCCTGTTCAGTCATTTCAGTCCTGTTGGACTCTCCATGACCCCTCCCACCCACTTCCTTCCTCCATCCGAAGATATTGGAATGGTTTGCCATTTCCTTCTCCAGCTCCTTTGACAGATGAAACTGAGACAAAAAGAGTCAAGTGACTTGCCCAGGGTCACACAATTAGTAAGTTTTTGAGGTCAGATCTCAACTCAGGAAGATGAAATGAGTCTCCTAGAGCTCTCTGCACTCCATCATCTAACTGCCCTTCTTCACATTACTGAACTTTAAAAGGGCGACTTTCCATTACTGAACTTCCTCATGATAAATCCAAAAAGAAATATGTGGAAAGTTTGCCAATATTATTTAATATTTATATAGCAGACTTTTTTTTTCATTCCAACAGGGACAGTAGTATTCATTTTGAACTCCTAATTAAGTTTCCTACAGTTTCCTCAATTTAAGAGTTTGGAAGAGTCTGTCTTTTCCCCTTTCAGGGTTGAAGGAAATGGATGACATTACTCCAAAGGAATTTTGTTTTTTGGTTACAAAAACATGATCATTATTAATAATTGTCAAATATCAGGGAAAAAAATTCAAAACAGCCTAGCAAGTCAAGGAAAAATATTACCAATATTTAACAATAATTCTCTTTATTATTAACTAGTTGTGTGACCTTGGGCAAGTGATCTTACCTCTGGCTTTCTCTGTTTCTTCATTTGTAAAATGGGAACAATAATAGCACTTATCTCCCAGAATTATTGTGAGGATAAAAGAAGATATTATTTGTAAGAGGCTTTGAAAACCTTTTTTATGTCTATAGAATGTTAGTTGCTGCTGCTGCTACTGTTAAATTGTTAACATTTTCTCATATTCAGTTCAATTTACTTCAATTCAACAAACATTTATTAAGCAATTGCTATGTGCAAGGAACTTTACTGTGCACTTGTTTTTATCCACAGAAGAAAACTTTGAAAGAATTGAGAACTCTCACCAAGTCAATGACCAAAGAGGATGGACGGCAATATTGGTGTGCTACGCGCCTAATAATGGAGAGATGATGGAATCAGGGATCCAAATAAGATATAGTTTTTGGATATGGATAATGCAGGATTTCTTTGGATGGAAGGGGGGCTTAACTTCATTTGTACTACAGGAGTTTTCTTTTTCTTTTTTTTTTTTTTTGGAAAAAGAAATGAAGAAATGAAGAGAATTACAATTTCTTTCTTTGAAAGGCCAAAAGTAAATCAGGTGAAGTATTTTTTCCTGCAAAATAAAATTCATTGCTTGCTATCTAATTCTTAATCAGTGGGCAGTAGACTCTTTTAAAGTGTACTTTCCAAAAAGGAAGTTAGTTCTGATTCCCAGATGTGCAGACTGCTCTGCCTTGAGCCACTCAGGAGAACTCAATGGTTAAAAGGCAACCCAAGTACTATCAATACACAAGTTTTAATAATTAAACACCAAAATAGAGGCAGGACCTAGAGTTTGTTTCAGCCTGAAGACTAATGAAAATTCACCACTATGAGGTTGCCTAGGCTAACGTAATTGAAAAATCACTAGGTGATAAAAATAATCCAAGACAAAACAAACAAAAAAAACCCACTCATAGCCATTCCCCAATAGGTATATGTTCAATATCTAGATATCAAAAAACTAGATATCAAAAAAAGAAATACAAGATGTCAACATCTATATGAAATAATGTTAAAGTCACTAATAATCAAAGAAAATGGAAACTTAAAAACACTGAAGTACTGCCTCATACCTATAACCTTTGCAACATCTCTCAAATTTGCCCCCTTCTCTCCTCTGATACTGTCACCACTTTACTGAAGGCCCTCATCACCTCACACCTGGACTATTGCAGCAATACCTTACTGATAGATCTGCCTGCCTCAAGTACTTTCCACACTCCAATCTGCCCTCCATTCAACCACCAAAGTGACTTTCCTAAAGAGCCAGTTCAACCATCTCACCACCTTCTCACAAGGTAACCCCCTTCTATTACTCCATAAATTGAAGTAACTCCCCATCACCTCCAAGATCAAATCCAAAGTACTCTCTTTGGCATTCAAAGCCTTTCCTAAATTAGCTCTTCTCTTCCCCCGACCTTTTCAGTCTTCTAAGTATAAGGTATAATATGAAGCCTATGCCCCCTGACCCCCACACAATGTCTGATTCAGTGACACTGGCCTCTGTGCTCTTCTTGGAACAAGACACTCTCTCTCAGCTCTTGGCATTTTCTCTGGCTGTTCCCCATGCCTGCAACACTCTCTTTCCTCATCTTTGTTTCCTAGCTTCCCTGACTTTTTTCAAAAGCTAACTTAAATCCAACCTTTCTAATCTACAGGATGCTTCTTCCAACCCCTCTCAATTCTAGAGGCTTTTCACTGCTAATTATTTCCTATATTCTGTGTATGGCTTGCTTATACACATTTGTTACCTCCCCCATTAGACTGTGAGTTCCCTGTAGTCAGGGCCTGTGTTTTGCTTCTTTTTGTATGCCCAGAACTTAGTGTAGAGGCTGGCATATAGTAGGCACTTAATAATTGCTTCTCAACTGATGACTATGAAGTTGGCAAAGTTAGAAAAATCCATTGTCTATACAATCATGGATTCCAGGAGGCAAGGACTTTGAATGGTACATAATCCAATTTTCTCCAAATTCTGTATTTGAGGAAACTAAGTCTCACAAATTTTAAGATGCCTACCCAAGGTCCACAAGGCACAGGTGACAGAACTCAGGGCCTCTGAATCCAAATGGAGCATCCTTTCTATTGTGTTATAATATCTCTTTGAAAGGGCTGAGGAAAGACAGGCAGTGAACTGTGGAGAAGCTGTGAAATCACTCAAATATTCTAGAAAACAATTTGAAATAATGCTCCTATTATTGTTGTTCCTGTTATGATTAATCTCAAAGGGCTGCAATGAAGATTTGGGTGGCATTTTCTTAGAAGTCGTCTTAGTAGTGATATCTCTGCATCTGGAGACTATGAGACTCTGCCCCCAAATGAGGCTATTGATAGTAAGAAATGAGCATTAACATTTACTTGTTTCTGTGTGCCAGGCACAGTGCTAAGAACTTTACAAATATTATCTCCTTTGTTCCTTAGAACACTCCTGCAAGAAATGTGCTATTATTATTATTATTATTATTATGCCCATTTTAAAATTGAGGAAAGTGATAACAAGAACTTGAGTCCAGGGAGGGCTTAGCAGTGGAATGTGAATATAATGTTATTGCTTTCCTCTAGGAGTTGCATTGGTTCCTCATTGTCTATAACTCCTTAGTTTGGGATTTAAACACTTAACAGTCTGGCTTCTACTAATCTTAGCAGGCTGATTGTACATTCTTGCCCCTCACATGCTCTACTTTTCAACCAAACAGACACATTTGTTCTTCCATGAATGTTCTTGTTGTTTGATCATTTCAGTCATGTCCAACTCTTCATGATGCCATTTGGGGCTTCATTGGTTAAGATGCTGGAGTGGTTTGTCATTTCCTTTTGCAGCTCGTTTTATGGATAGGGAAACTGGGCAAATAGGGTTAAGTGACTTGCCCAGGGTGACACAGCTAGCAAGTGTCAGGGGCCAGATTTGAACTCAGGAAGATGAGTCTTCCTGACCCTGGGACCAGCACTCTATCCACTTTGCCACCTCGTTGCCCTTCCATGAACAGGATATTCATTCTCCTGCTTCCACAAATTTACCCCCCATGCCTGGGATGATCTCCCTTCTCCCCCTTTCCTTTTGAAAACCCTAACTAAACTCAAGCTTCTCCTCATAAGCTACCACCAAGGACTTTCCCCTAATTTTTACTCCTCCCTACACTCCATATTTTGGATTTGTTTTGCAGAAACTTTTCATTAACATATATTTACATGTTGTCTCCTTTCAGTAGAAAGTCAGCTCCTTGGGGGGAGGAATTGTTTTGTTTTTGTCTTTGTGTTTTTCTCCACCGACTAAAATTATAAGAGGAAAGCAAGGCTCAGGCTCAGGTATGCTATTAAGGGATTTTTGCTTAACCATTTGGGGGAAATGTGATTTTTGTCATGGATTATTTGGATGCTTGTTTGCAAACGTCCACTGTAGCAAAATAAAAACAAATTAAAGACTAGTATTCTAAGATTCAGGAAACCTTAATTGGGGTACTGCTTTGACATTAATTATCTAGACTTAAGTAAGTCATTTGCCTTCTCCTGGACTCAGTTTCCTAATAAATTTTTAAAAATAAATAAAAAAATAAATGGTCCAAAATAGAACATACCCACCATTCTTTTAAGCTTTAATAATATGTGGGATGCAATGCGGGATGCAATATTTGTCAACATTTTCTAAATCTGGATTTATAAGTTTAAGGTTTATAAAATTGCTTATTTATAATCACTAATTATATCTCTCGCCAAGTAAACTGTGCAGACTAGATTCTAGTCATGCTCCAAAAACAGTCATTCCAAAGACTCAGTGAGTGATGAGAGCATAGGTTAGCATACTCTTATGCTGATATTTTTAGTTTTTACCTTACCTTAGTTTCTAAATATATAACTGGCCCTATCCCAATAAGCAAATCATTACTTGCAACAAAGATTTACAAAAGAACAAAAAATCAAAATTTCACAAAACCAACCAACTCATCAACTGTGACTGATGGTAAAGCACATGCAATATTCCATATTATGTTATAGTCTCGCCCACCTCTGCAAATAGGGGAAGTAGGAACTTGTCTGGAGCCAAAGTTTGAACATTAAACTGACAACTTAATTTCTTTCTTTGTTCTTTCCATTTACTTTATTTTAGTAACTGTTTATATTGTTTCCATGGCTGTTTACTTCACTCTGCACAGGTTCTTATCTTCATATGCTTTCTGAATTTTTCATATTCACTATTTTCAAATGCAGTAAAATTCCACTGCAATTTGTTTAGCTATTCCCCAATTAATGAGCGTCAATTTTGTTTCCTAATCCTGATTAGCCTACTTTAAAAAACTCAGCTGTTTTTTCTATTAAAATATAACTTTTAAAATAAATTAGCAAAGCATATTATTATAAATCTTACATTACTAAATAGACAAAAGAACAAGATTTAAAGCATCGTAAACATACAAGAACAAAGCAATATTTTTGATCAGCAGTCTTCAACTCTTATCAATCACTGCCTAATGTGAAACTAACTTTCCTTGTGGGCCAATGGGAAAAGATCTCTCAAACCCACCGAGTCTTTTCTTTACATCCTAAGTCCACAAAGTATAATATAATATGTTATTATATATAATATAATATGTTATTATAGGTTCTGGCAATTCAGGGCTTCAACAAAGTTTGAGGTCAAAAGGTATTTTCAGTAGTTTTTCTTTATTATTTTAGGAGAAGTTTTTAACTGCTTACTTAAAATTTCACAGAAATAAAACATTTAGCTTGTCTTCCTGGTACTCTCAGCCCTCTGGGAACTCTATCCAGTTTTTCTCTCTTTACACCAGGAGGGAAATGTGGTTTCTATTCCATATAACTTGCAATATACAAATGAAAGATTTCAACCACTTAATGCACAAAGGAGTCCTCTGGCACCAAGCTCTTTCTAATAAACCACTTTATGGTAAGATAAATCTGGTCCAATATTCCCACATATCTCTTCCTCCCATAATATCATTCATAATCTCTCCTTTGCCCCCACAACAATAGGCATAGATTTTTCAGCATAAATATCAAAAATTAATAGGTAACCTACGATTTATTAAAGCTAGGTTCCAATTAATAGATTATAGTATGAATGGGCCCTCTAAAGTATTTGCATGTATTCAAGTTCAAACTATTCAAAATTACAATTATGAAAAATATGGCATGGCAGCTAGGCAGAACAATGGATACAGTGCCAGGCCTAGTGTCAGGAATACTCCCCTTCCTAAATTTTAATGTAGCCTTAGACACTTACTAGCTGTGTGGCCCTGGCAAAGTCACTTAATGCTCTTTGCCTCAGTTTTCTTATCTGCAAAATGAGCCAGAGAAAGAAATGGCAAACCATTCCAGTATCTTTGCTGAGAAAACCCTAAATGGGGTCACGAATGGTCAGAGTGAAGAATCATGATTGAAATATGACTAAATAACAACATCAAAGTATGGCAGTTGATTCCAACGCAATGGAAACAAGCAATCTGAACTCAAATGATGCCGCCATGTAAGGGGATTCATTATTCACATTCATGTGTGTCTCACTGACAACAGAAGATTTCTTTTATTCCTCATAAAAGACTATCAACAGAGTTGAAGATATATTCAGATATAGACTGCCAATTATAAAGGAAATGCTTAGATCTCAATTCAAGGACACTGATATATATATATATATATATGATCATTTATTCATAAACTGAGAGAGAATTCATATACACATACAAATAGAAGATGGAGGAGGCAAAGATGGGGTACAGTTTTTTGGAAAGGATTGGGGGGGTCCTTAGTTTACTGCAAGCTCAGTATCATTAGTGTAATGAGGCAACAGAACAGTGACTGCAGTTGTGGGATGAATGAGAAGGGATATAGTTTATAGCAACAGGAAGATGATGATCCCCCTGTTCTCTGCCCTTGCCACACCTCCTTTGGAATACAGTGTTCAGTTCTCATCACCACAGGTTAAGAAGAACATTGGTAAGCTGGGGACCATTCGGGTGAGAACATCCAAGATGGACAAGGGTCTTGAGTAAGGGTGGGGAATAGGTAACTTAGAGACCACATGTGACCTCCTAGGTCTTTGGGTTTGGCTTTCTGACTGAGTCCAAGTTTTTCAGAAAAAATTCTTTTATTAAGGGGATTTGTTTTGTGAAGTTTGGATTCAGTCAAAGGGCTGCACTTAAGCACCTAGAGGGTCACATGTAGCCTTGAGGTCATAGATTCCCCACCCCTGTCTTGAGTTTATGGCATGAGTGTCCATTGAAAGAACTGGGCATGTTTAACCAGAAGAAAAGAAGACTTAGGTGAGACAGATTATCTGTGTTCAAATATTTAAAAGGCTATTAATCTAAAATAAGGATGAGATTTGTTCTGTTTAGATCTGTTCTCTTCAATATTAGGAAAACTATCAGCATAACTGACCATATCAATGATAAAAACAAAAATTATATAGATGTAGAAAAAGCTTTTGACAAACTACAACAATCAATTCTGCTCAAAACACTAAAAGCACAGGAATAAATGGAACTTTCTTTACAATGATAAGTAGTATCTATCTAAAGCCATCACCAAACACTATCTGTATAGGAGATAAGCTAGAAGCCTTCCCAATAAGATCAGGAGTGAAACAAGGATGTCCATTATCACCACTATTATTCAATATTGTGCTAGAAGTGCTATAGCATTAAGAGAAGAAAAAAGAAATTGAAGCAACTGGAATAGGCTTTTTTTGGTTTCTGTTTTTTGTTGTACTATGGAAATATGTTTTGCATGACTGCACATGTATAATCTATATCTAACTGCTTGCAATCTAAGGGAGGAGAGAGGGAAAAAAGGGGAGAGAATTTGGAACTCAAAATTTTTTAAATGAAAGTTAAAAATTGTTTTTACATATAATTTGAAAAAATGAAATATGGGCTACTAAATAAATAAATAAATTGTTTTCATTCAAGCATTTCTCACTGATCCCCATCTTAAAATCATCCAGGTGTTCAGCAGAGCTGCCAACAGCTGACAAGGGCACACACTTCACAAGTAGGTGTAAAGGAGTGAATTCCATGAACTATTAAATAAAGTTAGTTTCTTCAGTAGAAAACAGTCAAAAGAAATTAACTTATTTCTGAAGGAGATCACTGGGTTTTTCTCCTCGCTTCCTTTTGAAGGGATAGTTACATTTTGGGGAAGATTCTGTGGTCCTTCATTCTCTAGCTTAAAGTTTAATTTGTTGTCTTTCAAAGATTCCTTTAATGCTGGTTCCTTTTATTCAGCTTTCCCTTTGTCAGCCTTGATCTTTGGTTTCCTTTGTCACATGTCAAGCACTACCCCTGCTAGTTATCACCTTCTGTAGTCCTTGTCAAGACACCTGTCATCTTTGTGTGCCTTAGGCACTGACACTCTGTCAGCCAAACTATCCTCATCCATTACATGGGAACTTTTGAAAATTCAAGAATACATTATTTGTGGGTTTTAATAACCTTGAGGGTTCACCCCAAAACCCCAAGCATTTACATAAGTTCTTTACAAAGTAACTATATTACTTGTAGTTTCTTTTAAAGATGGGCTATCTGTGTCTGCCGAAATGTAACTCATTCTTCAAAGGCCAGGTCAAATACAACTGATGTAATAGGGTTATAAGGACCTCCTCTGCGTAATGCATGTTGTTAACTACTGGGCAAGATACAAAAATAAGTAAGTTCTCCTTCATGGGGCTTAGAATCCAACAGGAGTGATCAATTATGCATGCACACAGATAAATAGAATATGAATTAGCATATAAGTTAGCAGGGTGAGAAAAGGGAGCTTTCCTTCATCTATCTTATAGTAATTCTCATCTGAACTTTTATCATTTTATTTCTATAGTTCTTATAGCTTTATCATATTCTCACCTGTAAAATGATCTGGAGAAGGAAAAGACAAACCACTCCTATGTCTTTGCCAAGAAAATCCCAAATGGGGTCATGAAGAATCAGACACTCCTGAAAAGAACTGAACTGAATTTCTAATACTATTGGCACACATATTTTATCACCTATAGTAGATTATCGGCTTCATACTACGGTAATGGTTATGTTTAATTTATGTGTATCTTCCCCTGTACCTATCATACCACATTTACAAATATTAGACAATTTAATAAACGTTCATTGAGCAAATGCATAGAACATCCTGACAAGCATCAATTAAACGTGTACTGGCGTTTCCCCCCTTTTTACCTTTCTTTTTTTTTTTTTTACAATAAAGGTCTGACATTGCAAGATAACTGCCAAAAACAAAAACAAAAATTTGACTATGAATAGAAAAATTATGCTGCTGTTTATAGTGGCTGAGGGACCCAAAATCTTCTCCAATGATTTACTCTGTGGCCTAACATTCCCATAATTATTACAATTCTTTTGCATTCATAGATTGTTTCCAGGAAGCTTTATTAAACAACTATTATGTTACCACATTAAGTTATTATCTTACCTTTATGTATTTTTCATCACAGAACAGGAACCAAGAGACAAGACATGGGGCAGGTATGCCATGATTAGGAAAATTGAGAAGGTCTAAGACAAAGGGTAATTCAAAGGTCTGGGGGTCACATTGGAGATTTGGGGTAAAATAAAAAAGACACATTTCCTGCTCTAGAGTCATGCTCTCCTGATTCCTGAAAGCCCTTTGCCTAGCTGGCCCCAGATCTGACCACTTCTTCCCCACCTGATCTGTCACAGCACACACTTAACCCTCCCTCCAAGTCCCCCATACCTCCTACAATTTTTTTCACTTCTTGCTCTGGGAACCAAGACTGCCATTAATTTTGGAAAAGAACATGACCAATGAATTTCCTATTTTTCCACTTGACATCCTTGGGTCTTTAAAGACAAAAGCATTATTTCCTCATCTTCTGCTACTGGAATGTAGACTCCTTGAAAACACAGACTTTCGTTTTTTGTATTTCTATTCTCAGTGCTTCAGAGAATGCCTCTTACAAAGCAAATACTTAATAAATGTTTGTTCACTGATTTTTTTTTTCACATTCATTCACTCAACATTTATTGAATGCTTACGGTAGGAAGAGAGAAGAACAAGACAAGAAAATTGAAGGTCAGTTTTGCCTCACAATTTTACTTAGGGTCACTAAACTAAAGAAGAGTATTTATGGCAAGAATTGTTTGAAAATTAAGTGTTTTTGGTTGCCCTGAACAAGTTGAGATCGCTATCAATAGGGCATAAAAAACAAAATGTGGCACTAAGGAAGGATTACATGCCATTTGGCTTTTAAGGGAACTGTGCACAATAACTCAAAATGATAGCATAAAAACATATTGTTTCCTAATACCAGTAACTAGAGGAGTTATCTAAAACTAATTTCTCAACATGCTGTACTTTGTTTTCCTAGAGAGAGTCTGCATTACTGACCCATTGCCAGATGCTTTTCATGACCAATGGCATTCATTCATTTGTGAAACAGCTGGCTGAGGTTAAAGGTGTAATCTATGGCTATGAAACAGCTTTTTTTCTGAGCTGTTAACTGGCCCAAATGGGGACTAAATTGACACTGTGGGCCTCATTAGCATCCAGCTCTATCCAACTAAGTTAACTCGACCAGATCAATCTAACTTCTAAGCTTCAATGGTTTCAAAAAGAAAAAAAAAATGCATCTCATTTCTTTATCCCCATTCCCCAATTCATCTACATTGACTGAAAAGCAGTATTTCCTCTAGTAGTAGGTTTTCACTCCTGAAGAAACAAAGTTCTGCTCATAAGGTGAAAATACATTGATTAGAAATCCTAAGAGATATCATTTAGACCCAAGGTAATGCCACCTTTGGTTAAGTAATTTCCTTTTGTTGAAGAAATTAGTACTAAAGAACTGAGCTACAACCAGTGGAAAAGTCAGGGGAGTATAAAAGAAATAACCCTTGTTCTACTTCTAAATCTGGCTTAACTCTGTTAGGATCTTGGCTAAGTCATTTCCTGTTCTATGAAATGAGGATGCTGATTGGTAATACTAAACACTTCTAAAATTTATGTCTATTCACTTTTAACTTTATCTCACCCGAGCCTATTCCCCTACCCTATCCACTTCCTTAGCCCCTGTCCTGCCTTTCCTTATCCTATCCTGTTCTATCTTCCTCTCCCCTCATACATCGCCCCTCTATCCCCTCCCTTCTCTCACCCACCTTTCCTTCACCTGCCCTTCCCTGCTTTCCCCTCCTCTCCTGGTACAAGTGGTAGAGCTGAAAGGACCTTCATATAATCCAGTCCAACCTTTTCAACTTACACATGTGGAAACCAAGACACTGACTTGGTCAATGTCAACAGAGTTAGACTATAACCAATACCTGACTACTGGTCCTATATTCTTTGTGTTATAGCACACTGACCAAAAAGACTGATAAGCATTCAAAGGGCACTCAGAGGTCATCTATTCTAACTGCTACCTGAACTGTGAAACTTCTCCACAATTTTTACAGCAAATAAATATCCATACTCTGAATGAAATCCTCCTGTGATAGAGAATTCAGTGTCTTTCAAGGTAGCTCATTCTATTTCTGATTTTGTGTGCATAATTATGTGTGTACTTACGTTATATTTTCAATCAGATTATAAGACAAGATATACTGCTTATCCTTCTTTTGCTCTGTGATTTGAACCAATTCATTTCATTATTCTATGATTACATTTTATTATTTTTGAAGCTTTATTTATTTTTATTATTTTATTTTATAGTTATTTTGGAGAAGGAAATGACAAACCACTACAGCATTGTAAACAAGAAAAACCCATGGACAGCATTAGTGTGCTATGGTCCACGGAGTCATGAGGAGTCAGACACAAGTGAATGATGGAAAAACAACAAATATTTACTTTATATTTACTTTATTTTTTAACTGTCAAAATACAAGTGATAATATTTACTTGATCTAGTTACTAATGGCTAAACTATGCTGAAGTTTCCTTTCCTAGGTTTTGTGAAGTGTTTTAAATTCTTCGGATGTAGTAAAAGAACAAAAATAATAAAGTGGTAGTATTTATCCTGACCTTTCTTTCCAGACATCCTAACAGGCCCAAGGTATTTCACAAGGATTCCTTTGTATCATTCCTGATTGTAGGACAAAAGAAAATTAAAATCAAATGACTGTCTCAAAGTCATGCAGCAAACTGCTGGAAAACTGGGGTCTTTTTTTTTTTGCTTTTTTGGAGGGAGGAGGTAGGGCAATTGGGGTTAAGTGACTTGCCCAAAGTCACATGGCTAGGTTTTTGTGTTGTCTGAGGCCGAATTTGAACTCAAATTCTCCTGACTCCAGGGCCTTTTCATTGACTCTTTTCAATGACTCTTTTCATTGCACCACCTAGCCACCCCAAAATTTAGATTTTTTTTTAAAAGCCAGGATTCCTTGTTTTCTCTCTTCATCTCTAACCACTGAACCCTCCTCCTCCCTACTCCTTCAGTGATTATACAGGTTGAAAAAAAACCAGCTAGCTAAGCAAATCTTTGAAAGATAATTGTCTCCTCTATATACAGAAACATTGATGAAGATAAATAGATGCACAAGGCAAACCTAAAAAAAAATGTACACTATTAGATCTGATTATGGAAGTTTTGCACTGAAGCTGTTCATTACACAGAAGGGCCATTCTGATTTTCCACTGCTGGCTGACTCCTTAATGAGTTAATCATTTACTGGAAATACAAATGAATCCAGCAGACAGTATCAAAAGTTTCTCTATCTTCATTTATATTCAATAAAAACTTTTCCAAGGCATTTAAGGAAGAGTCTACTTATATCCTGCTCAAAGTTTATGATAGAAGCCTTTATATTCCAGCACATTGAATTAAGATGACAATAGCTTAACACGTCTGAAGAGTAATTCTTTCACAAAAGGTTTAACAGTGCCATATATACATTTTCAAATGAAATTACTAATATTATGACATTATTAATGCCATAATTTTTCAGACTGAAGCTATTTTCATTTTCTCAAAATGAAAAATTAATTCTTTAGGCAAAATAAAAGTGTTATATTAGAAGCATTTTTGGCAGTTTTCTCTTTAAAAAATGTCTGCTAATTTACTGTTATTCCTTTTAATATCTACCATAACATTCTGCAAAGGGAAGAGAGACAGACCAAAGTTTCTGAGACAACGATAACAGAATGATGGGAGCTATTAGTTTTTTTGACAATGACATTAACAACTTGTCAGGTTGGTACTAAAATGGAACAGAATTACTGCAAAGTGAACTAAATTCATAGGAATCTGAGCTTCTCAGTTGAGCTGGATAACTTTGCTCTCTCGTACAAGTTACTAGTGAGCTAAAAATATTTAATAAAATTGTAACATGTTAATATGTAAGAAAATGAATCATTGATAGGAACTGATACGTAGCAATAACACATGACAGATTTCTGAAAACTTATATTTACATATTTTTATTTTAAAGAGTAAAACTTTTCATTTTCTTTTAAGTACCATGAAATGTAAATAAATAAAAATAGATGGAGATCACTCAAGGAAGTGGAAATTAATTTTGGATACGTGACTTGGGAACACAAAGACCAGGATGAATTTTTAATTGTGAAAACAAATTCTAAAAATTAAATTTGGTACTTAATTGAACCACCAGAGACACCCATGAACACCAGGACTCACCACAAGTAATGCTTCATTTTATTCATCTCAAACAGTCTAAGAATTCACAGGTATTAGGAAATTGTAAGAATTGTGTTTTTTATCATAATTTATGTGAAATCCAAACCAAGAACACTGGCATGTCCTTAAAAGTCTCAGATGCAGAAAGATGGTAGCCATGCAACCTGGAACCTTTAGAACTTAACAGCAGTTGATCTAAACTCCCTCTCACTGCAGAATTGGAATGGTCTTCCTTGGGAGCTTATGGATATGTATCCCTCATGTTGCAACTTTAGCCCTTTCTTATATTTTGGTTCTCCACCCAAAGCATGCTTATTTTCCATTGTCATTTTTGTCAGGAACACCACCTTTCAACTAGTCTCCCATGCTTAAAACCTTAGTGTTATCTTTGACTCTTCCTTCTCCCTTACTTCCAATTTCCAGTAAAGTTCCAAGTGCTGTGGATTCTATGTCTGAAAGGTCTCTCACATTAGTCACTGTCCTCTCTATCCCCACATATCCTCATTGCCACCTGCCTGGACTACTGCAGTGGCCTCCTAATAGGCTGCGCAGCACCCCCTCTCACTTCTCAAATCAGTCTTCCCCACTGCTGCCTGATTAATCTGAACCAGTCACTCTTTTGCTCAAAACTCTTCAGTGATTCCCTATTGCCTAATGACTATAGGATAAATTCTTTAGCCTAGCATTTAAGGGATTCCATAATAGGCTGGCAGCCTACCTTTATAGTCTTAGCTAGACTAGAATCTACACTAACCTCCATATACTTCTAAGCATTCCTCTGTCTTTGTTTATGCTATTCCTTGTGGCTGAATTGTCCTCTCTCACCTCCCATGAAATCCTACCCAGTCTTTAAAGCCTAATTCAAATGTTACCTTCTCTGAGAAGGCTTCCTTGAGCCTCCCAGGTAGGGATGACCTTTGTCATCATGTGGCATTTTATTTGCCATAAGTTTAAATATGTACCATGTAATATTTATATTAGGGATGTCAGTGTGTGTGTGTGTGTGTGTGTGTGTGTGTGTGTGTGCGCACACATATTTTTATAGATGCACTATCTCCCTATGTTCTGCCTAGGGCACCTAAGTGGTGGAGTATGGAATTTTGAGTCAGGAAGATCTGAATTCAAATCCTGCCCTGGCCATTACTAGCTGTAAGATCCCTGGCAAGTCATTTAACTTCTGTCTGCCTTAGTTTCCTCATCTGTAAAATAGGATTAATAATACTACCTATGTCATAGGACTCTTATGAGATGAATTGTTATGAGATACAGTAGTTGTACAGTATTTTAAAACCTTATCATCATCGTTATAGGTGATAACATTTGCAAGGTGCTTCACAAACCTTAAAGCATCATATAAACGCTAACAATTAGCTTGCAAGCTTCAAGAAAGAAGGGACTAGCACTGTCCCCAGAGTTGGGAGACCTGGGATAGGTTCCAGCCTCAGATACTTCACACACACATACAAAACTGGCTGTGTAACTTTGAGCAAGTTACTTAATCCCAATTGCTTAAAAAAAAAGAAAAAAGGGACTGAGCTTGTAGACATCCTAGCACGATGCTCTGAACAAAGTATATGTTGAATGTTTGCTGAACGGAACTGAACAACAACATGCAACATAGACTCATCGCCCACCCAAAATAATAACTGACGAGAGTTATCCTACCAGCATTAAAAGCATATTGCCAAAAAAGTTCTAAAGTGGACGAACCTTGACTCTGAGGTGATGGGAAAAAACCAACTGAGTTCCTTCCCTCAGTCAGCTCTGGCTCTCCTCCTCCCTCTCACTCTTCCTCTACCTTCACAACCCTCTCTCTCTATGTCTCGTGTGAGCTTCAACTCCAAACCACCAGAGACACCCATGAACACCAGGACTCATCGCAATAAAGACATAAGAGAAAAGAGATCCATGTCCCAACTTCAGAAATGTTAAGGTTTCACAATTTCTCTTAAGTGTCTCCACATGCACTCACAACAAACTCTCACCACATGTGCTATTCATGTATAAAACTGAACTGTGCTGATTCAATCCATAAGACATCGGCCCTCATCCTATTACCTGGCTCCCATATTTGAACTAAAGGAACAGTTCACTCAGCTGACCCTTTTCTTAGTTGAACCCAGGAAAGAGAGTAGCAAAGATTTAAACAGCAACAGGTCCTACAAAGACTTCTTATAGATGTTCAGCAGCAGACACCTAGCCATGGACCCAAGGGGGAAATGCCATAATTCCTATGTTGGGCTTGATAGTCACACTCTCACACATTGCTAGTAACAGTCCACTGCAGTATCCCTTTTAAAGAACATGGTCAATGATAAAAGGGAGTAGGTTTTTAATCAAATTGAGCCTTAAATCCACTTGAGCCTCATCAATTTCAAATGGACAAATTATATTTATGGGATGAAAAGTAAATGTCTCCCTCTATAGAAAGAATATTTATAGAGTAAAGCTCTGTTTTTTCCATTTCTTCCACTTCCATCCTAGTTCAGGACCTTGTCATATCAAAATAGACCCCTAACTAGTATCTCTCTTTCTCACAAGGTTCCCAACACTACACTATGACAATTCATCCTGAACACCACTGTCAGATTAATCTTCATAAAAATATCACTTTCATCATATCAGTCTCTTGCTTAAAAATCTTCAATTCCTTTTCACTGCCAAAAGAATAAATTTCAAACTTTTTAATCTTATATTTTAAGGCCCTCCACAACCTAAGCCCAACTTTTCTTTCTTACCTTATATCTATATCTAGCTGTATATATATGTATATATATAAACACAAATACATACACTTACATATATTCTTTATATATATGTATTGTGTATATGTGTACATATAGATAGATATACAGACACCAATATAGATATATAGACATTCACTCTAGGCAAACGAGTGCTCACGGAACAGGTCTTGCATGTTTTTTCCCTACATTGTCATTTTATTCTTGTATTATTATCCAACATTATTTCTTTGTTCATTGTTTCCCCAACAAGAATGAAAACTCCTTGAAGGCAAGAACTAACTCTATCATTCCATATATACTTCATTGTTTTACATAACACCTTACACACAAGTGTTCAATAAATATGTAATACTTTGGTGAAGTGAGAAAATGAATAGTAAAATTACTTCTTTACCTATAGCCTCCCAATCCCCGACTCATCAGCTAGAATCCCTGGGTCCTTCAATCACACAAAACATCCCACTTTATCTAGAACCCCTGGTTCAATCCACAATCCCTCTCTAGACAAAACAACAGGATCTGAGGTCCACCACACTAGTGTTGTCCCCACCACAGGCACAGATTCCCTTTCTTCTCTGAAACATGTGGACATACTTATCTTATCAATCCTCTACTACTTCCCCTATCATCTTCTTTTCCTACTTGTGGTCTTCGAGGCACTGAGCCACAGAATTGTGCAAAAACTTTCCCATTATATGTGAATATCTTTTGATGCAGCAATGTCACTTCTATGGCTATATCCCTAAGAGATCTTACAAGTGGGAAAAGGACCTGTCTGTAAAAAAAAATATTTATAGCAGCTCTTTTTGTGGTGGCAAAAAGTATTGGAAATCAAGGGAATGCCCATCAATTGGAGAATGGCTAAACAAGTTGTGATATATGAATGTGATGGAATACTATTGTGCTTACTGTGCTATAAGGAATGAGGAGCAGAAGGATTTCATAACAACATGGAGAAACTTATATAAACTGATGCTGAGTGAGGAGAACAGAACCAGGAGAACTTTGTACACATCAGACACATCATATGTGTGATGACTAACTTTGATAGGCTGTGCTTCTCCCAGCAATGCGAGGCTGTAAGAGAACTCCAAGGCACTCATGATGGAGAGGGCTATCCACATCCAGAGAAAGAACTACAGAGTCTAAACGAAGATTGAAGCAAACTACTTGCTCTCTCTTTTTGTTTTGTTTTGTTCCTTCTTTCTCATTGTTCATTCCATTGGTTATAATTCTTCTTTACAACTTGACTCATGTTTAGTGTGAAGAAATTTGTAGAACCTCTATCAGACTGCACACCACCATGAGGGTAGGTGGGGGGGAGGAGAAAGGAGAGGGGGAGAAAATTTGGAACACAAGGGACTGTGGAACTGAATTTTGTAAATAAACAAATTAAAAAAAAAACTTTTCTATTACAGCTGCCTTCTATCTAACTTCAATTTGGCGCTTGCCACTACTCCGAAATCCTATTATACATCTTCCACTTTCTCCCTAACACAGTCTCCACAACAGCTATTTTGGACCTCCTCTTGTCTCTTTAAATTCCTAATCCCTCTCCTATCTCTCAGCTGATGGCCTTGTCTCCTTCAGAGATGATTGGGGTTATATTTCCTTGGCAAAGATACTGGAAAGATTTGCCATTCCTTCTCCAGCGCATTTGATAGATGAGGAAACTGAGGCAAACAGGATTGACTGACTTGCCCAAGGTCACACAGCTAGTAAGTGTCTGAGGCTAGATTTGAACTCATGAAGGACTCTTGACTCCAGGCCCAGCACTCTATCTACTGTGCCACCTAGTTACCTATATTTGAACAATACCATCTTTGAAACCCTTTTCTCCTTGGCAAAGCATATAAAAAGACATCAACTCCTAACAAAGAAACAATGGACTCAAGGTATAAAAAGAGACACATGTTTGCACATGGACGATATGTGGATTTCTTTTTTTTTAATGGCTTTGCAATTAATGACTATGCAAATTTGTTACAGGAAAGAGATTTTCTTCATAATTTGGCGGGGAGAAGGAGGTTAGTGAGAAGAAAAGGAGAAGGAGGAGGAGAAGGAAAAGAAGAATAAGGAGGAAGAAGAGAAGGTAGAGGAGTGGGAGGGGGAGGAGGAAGAAAAAGAAAAGTGGGCCATTAAGGCATTTTTTAAATCCAAAGAACAAAAAGAGTCAGAGGGAATATATACATACATACATACACACACACAACACACGCACAAATACATATGAATGCTATTTAGTGGATATATTTTAAAAGAAATATGCTATATGTAACAAAGATTTACAATTTCATATAAAAACCTTTTGCTCTTCTTTGTTATGAAAATGTTCATGTCAACATTTGTCAAGTTTAGAATTAACAAAAAGCAAAAATACTTAAAACTTCAAAATTTTCTTTTAAAAAAAGAGCAAGGTGTTTAGAATAGATAATCTCTGAAGTGGCCTCTGATTTATATTCAGTGACTCTGTGTCCAACTCCACCAATTCCAGCTAATGTTAATATGCCTCCTTGACTCAATACCCAGAGTATATATATTACATTTATGAGATATTGTGTCACATAATTATATTAAATTTAGGATGTCATATACTGTATCGTAGTATTTTCTCATGCCTATTCCTGATATTTTTCATGATGTTTTGCAAAGTCCTGGAGTTCTGGCTCATATTTGCTTTATATGACCACCATCAACTACTACATGTCTGGAGTGCTCAATAAAGGTAAGCTCATTTGAACTGAATGTGATATAGATATAGATATAGATACAGATAGATATAATCAAGAAGACGCCACCCCTTCCTAAACTGTCCAACATGAACTGAAAACCGTTAGAGAACAAACAAGACACCACTCTTTTTTTGTATACTTAATCTTCTGTTTGAGAGACAGGTGCCAAAGCCTTGTGGAGTCACAGATGAAAGATGCCTTTTAAAGTTAGAACAAAAGAGAAATATCAAGTAAAAAGAAAAAGGGAGTTTACTTTAAGAGCAGTTTTTAGTTTGGGGGGCAGGGGGAGAGTTAAAAACAATTTAACCTTGAAAAAAGCCATCAACTACTTGTTGATAAGTAAGTAATAGTTGATAAGTAAGATAAACAAGTCTTTGCCCTGTTACCAACCATTTGATTAAGTTTACCGTGCATAAATGTCTAAAACACACTCTACCTATAGTTTTCTTTTCTTCTGTTTTTTTCAAGGTTTTTTTTTCCCACTTACTAGTATTTTATTTTTAATTACATGCAAGATAGGTTTTAACTTACATTTTTATAAGATTTTGAGTTTCAATTTTTTTCTCCCTCCCTTTTCTACTCCCTCCCCAAGACAGCAAACAATCTGATATATGTTATATATGTACAGTCATGTTAAACATATTTCCATATTAGTCATAATGTGAAAGAAGAATCAGAATAAAAGGGAAAAGCCACGAAAAATGAAAAAACAAAAAAAATTAAGACAGTATGCTCAAATCTGTATTCTGACTCCATAGTTCTTTCTCTGGATGTGGATAGCATTTTTCATCATGAGTCTTTTGGAATTGCCTTGGATCACTGTATTGCTGAGAAGAGTTAAGGCTGGCAAAGTTGATCACTGTATAACGTTGCTATTACTGTGTACAAAGATCTGGTTCTGCTCACTTCACTCACAACAATTCATATAAGTTTTTCCAGGTTTTTCTGAAATCCACCTAATTCATCATTTCTTATAATATAATAGCATTCCATTACATTCATATACCAAAGCTTGTTGAGTTATTCCCAATTGATGAGCAGCCCTTCAATTTCCAATTCTTTGCCACCATAAAGAGCTGCTATAAATATTTTTTGTATATAAGGGTCCTTTTTTAATGATCTTTTTGGGGCACAAACCTAATAGTAGTATTGCTAGATCAAAAAGTATGGATAGTTTTATAGCCCTTTGGATACATTCCAAATTGCTCTCCAGAATGGTTAAATCAGTTCACAACTCTACCAACAAGGCATTGGTATTCCAATTTTCCTATATCTTCTCTAAAATTTATCATTTTCCTTTTGTGTCATATTAGCCAATCTGATAAGTGTAAGGTGGTACCTCAGGGTTGTTATAATTTGCCTTTCTCTAATCAACAGTGATTTAGAGCATTTTTTCATATAACTATAGATAGCTTTATTTTTTTCATCTGAAAACTACCTGCTCATATCCTTTCACCATTTATTGTTCGGGAAATGATTTGAATTGTTATAAAGTTGACTCAGTTCTCTTTATTTAAGAAATAAGGTCTTTATCAGAAACACTGGCTGTAAAAAATGTTTCCCAGCTATCTGCTTTCCTTCTAATCTTAGTTGTAATGGTTATGTTTGTGCACACTTCCAGTTTTCAGTTATAAAATTGAAACAGACAGTCTGAGTAGAAGATACATAGCTGACTTTCGAATCTAAAAGACTTAGCCCTGCTTCTGAACAAACTGGCTGTAGGTACCTGGGTAAATCACTTAAATTTTGCAATTCTCCCAGTGAATTCTCTCAGATGGTTAGTTGTAGGATAAGGTGACAATATGCATCAGTCAGTAGAGGAAGTACCAATGAAAGAAAGCATTGGTCCAAATTTCTCCCTCCAATTTAGGTTTATTAATATTCACCCCTATTTAAAGCTTCACAAATTTTGTGAAGCTACATGAGCACAGCAGTATTGTGCTCAGTGCTGAGTTCCAAGGAGGAAAGGCAATATATAAGTCAAGATATTATCATCATCATTATTATTAAGAGGATCTGAATTCTAATAATATCTGGAATATCTAGCAGTATCTGTATATCCAGTAATATGCATTTTAACAGCAGGGAAGCTCCTTTGGAATCAAATTAGCCTAAATATATTGATCAAGGACATCCTTCTTCTGGAAGTTAAAACTCCCCCAGAGAAAGATTTAGGCTAATTCTCCTCAATACCAAAACAATGTGTCCAATTTAGTCAAATAAAAACGCATGCACACAGACATACTTTGGTCATTTAGCACTGTAAAGAAAAAAAAAGAATCAAGTCAATGAATTTCTCATTTTTTCAGCAGATTCTTTCCATGCATTTGGAAAACAGATTTAGAGCTAGAAGACAGCCTAGAAGGCATTAAGTCTAACCCCTTCATTTTACAGATGAGAAAACTGAGGCCCAGAGAGATGAAAAGGCTCACCTAGCAGCACGTAAGTATCTAAGTTAGGTTTTAAATGTAGGTCTTTTTGACACAGTGCACACAAAAGCTTAGCTATTTCTTAGTCTCTATCCATATAGCAGTACCCAAACAACAAGAGAGTAGGCAAAAATGGTTGAATCAGTGATCTGCTGTTAAGATGTCTAAACATTTCATATTAACCTTGCTCAAAACTACTCACTTTCCCAGTTTTACACATAACTTTCTATAGCATAATGAAATTTGATCTCCTGTCCACCCCTAATTCCCCAGAATTTTGTGCTTTCTAACTCATCAGCAACTGGATTCAGCTCACGGTATGCTCATGTGTATACTATACAAAGCCCATTACAGTAGCTATTTCATAGAGAATTGATGGTTATTTAAGATCCACATATCTTCAGGCCTAGCTGGCTTCTCCCTCCTGACCTAGTGATGAAGGTTCCCTGATTCATTTTTTGTTTTTTGCTTTTTGGAGGGCAACTGGGCTTAAGTGATTTGCCCAAGGTCACACGGCTAGTTTTTGTGTTAAGTGTCTGAGGCTGGATTTGAACTTGGGTCCTCCTGACTCCAGGGCCAGTGCTCTAATCGCTGTACCACCTAGCCACTCCCCAATCATTTTCTTTAAAGAAAGTTCACATTCAGACCCATGTATCTCTCCCTGTTCGAGGTTTCGAGATTTTTTTTTTTTTGGCTTTGCTTTGTTTTGGCTACCATGAATTTGTTAGTCCAAATCTGTATTTGATCCAATGGCCCCAAGTATGCATATTTAGTTGATGTCATCATTCTCTAAAGCAAATTCCTATTTAGAAAGCAACACTGTAAGCTTATGTCATGAGAAAGAGAGGAAAAGAGGAGGAGAGATAAAGGAGGGGAGGAAGAAAGAAGGATCAGAGCATATCAATCATAATGAACCTCAAAAGACTACACATGAGTAAGAAGCTCCTTTACAACAAATCAAGAAGTGTCCATCAATTTTAACTTGAATGCTTTCATTGAGGCAGAAGTCAGTAGCCTACTAAGGGAGCCCATTCCACTTTAGGATAGCTATAATAGTTTGAAAACAGGTCTTTATATTTAGCCAAAATTTTTTCTTTCACTTCTACCCATTACTGTTAGATCTGTTCCTGGAGGTCAAAGAGAAGAAAGAGCTGAGGAGCTATTATGCTCCTATGTGGCTGTGCTCCTCTTCTGAAAGTTAAAAACAACAACCCTATTTCCTTCCATCAACCTTCATAGAGCAATATCTCCAAGTTTTTGACCATCCTGATTTCACTAACTATCTCTGGGCTTAACAGCATTCTTCTCTATATTACCAACAACTTTCCTAGGAACTGACCTGAAAACAATACTCCATGTATGGTCTGCTCCAGGGCAGTGAATAAAAAAAATAACAATCACTTCACTCTGATCCTGAACATTCTGTTTACTTTAATGAAGCCCAATATCACATTAATTTTTTGGTTGTCATATCATATTACTGGTTCATTTTGGAACTTGCATTCTACTAAAACCCACAGATTGTTATTAATCTCTAAACAGCTGCCTCACCCAAATCTTGTATTTATGAAGCTGACCTCTCTAACTTGATTTTCATCCCTGTAAAAATCCACTGTATGGAAAGAAGTTCAATGTCTTGCTCCATGGAGATTGTGGGATCCTGTTTGCTGTCATTCATTGCGTTAGCTGTACCTTCTATCTATGGATCATTTACAAATTGGATAAGACTGCCCATTTTGGTCTTTATCCCAGTTAGCATAGTATCAGAAGAAGTCTAATCAGTATTTGGTTCAGTTTTTGTCTGTTACTTAGAAATCCTTGCTGTTAAGTCAATACAAGCATCTGGAAAATTCTCCAGCCAAAATCTACTCCTTGATATTACTTGCAGGACAGAAGGCTGCCATTGGCTTTGTCAGTTTTCTGTATTCTGATTAGTCAGCACCTTGGCCTCTTAAAAGCAGTTAGCTATGCTTGGATCAGCCACTTTTCTGCTGAAGAATATATATGAGATAACTTCTTAGAGACCTTTTCAATTGTGGCAATTTTTAGTAAAATCCTGACACAGATATGAACATATTAAAGTATCCACCAAACAAATCAGTTTACAAGGGTATCTATCTAATTATCATTGTATACTTTCAGTATCTGGAAAGAAGGGAAAAAACCCTCAGATATGATTCTTCAACACTACATTTGGAAAGTCTTTCTGATTAAAAAGTAAAATAGGATGTGTGACGAGGATGAACAGGAGATCTGTAAGGTTGAAACCATCATTTTAAGGAATAAATGAGAAAATGGATATAAAAGTGTCTTGTAAATTAAAACTACTAAGTGAATATAAGTTGTGTGGCTAAGACTGATATTACATAAGTAAGGATTATTGTTGCTATCGTTATCATTTTTAAAAATCTTTCTCTCATCTTTTTTCAAGTGGGATTCAGCCAGGAAATAGTGCTAGAAAAAGTCACTATCCAGCTATTAGTTTTTATATTTAATGTTCTATGGATAACTGCTCATGTGGATAAAGTAACTGCCTTTCTGAGTTGAATAAAAGTATTTGGATATAAGCCCACCTCCTGTAGGCTCCCTGTAAGCATTCTCAGTACAACTCAAAAGCAGATAGAAAAGTATCCTCTGCTATTTCTCTTTATTTCATCTACCTAAATCACAGGTTTGTTAAAGAAAGCAATTTGTAAGCAGCAAAGCTATCTATAAATGTGAAATACTGGAATAGAGCTGTGATCCCATCAGTGTGAATGTTTCTTCCACTGATATAGGCTTCAATACATCTATGTCTAATGGTACAGTGAAACTCCTTTTCATGGTCTCCTCTGAGTTCACCCCAGGGGATGTATTCAGTGCAATGGGGAACTTCTTGCTTTTCTCTTAACATCTTTAAGATGCCAATGGAACAACCTGACTAGATGTCTCCTATCCCCCACTAAAACCCAATGGACACATCCTTTTCTCTCCAACCACTATTTCCCTGATGATAGCCTTAATTCTAATTCCTCTTTAAAATTCTTTGTTATATATCACAAACTTTACACATCCACTGCGTGCCTCTCCATTGCCCCCTGAATGATAATCCTTTTTAATTTTTTAGAGACAATAGGAATTCTATGATCTACAGCCTTACAACAACACTTGTGGAATGCTGATTTCATTATAACAATTTAATATTTATTATTATTTTATTACAATAATGACTACACCAAAGATGATTATGGCTACAGCCAAAACTGATAATTATATACAATAAGGCAAAGCCAGGTCAATCAGGAATAAGGTGATATATATTTACATGTGTGTACATGTGTATGTATGCATATATATATGTATATGTGTGTACACACGTGTGTGTGAAACTGCACCTAAATAATTGTTCTTTTCAAGGTAACTGAAAAACATTATTATTGGATTCTTCTCAGTTCTATCTCTCAAAAAGAAAAACAACTTAAAGTTATAAAACTATGTTTGTTGTTCAGTCATTAAGACTCTTCACGATCCCATGGACCACAGCACTTGAAGCCCTCCTATTCTCCACTAAAACCCCATGGACAATACTAAAAAAAAGGTACACAATGCCCTTATACAGACACATGTTTATGCACACACAAAAACATTCTTATTTTATATGTGCATGACCATATGTAGATATTATATGGACTCTTTGTTCCTATCTCACCTCCTTCAGTTGTAGGTATTGATTAGTATAGACGTAGAAAATTATCAAACAACATGATTTACCAACATACACATTCAGGTGCATATACACACAAAAACACATACAGCAACATTACAGAGAGGGAAGAATTTGAAGAACTTTAGTCTCTAAGTCTGGAGGATCTGGGTTTAATTCTTGTTTCTGACAAATATTGACTCTATGGTCCTGGAGAAATCATTCAAAACTTCAGTCTCTCTGGAATCCTTAAGCCTATAAATTATCAAATAATGACTAATACACACCTGTAGGGGACGTTTTCTCACTAGAATTTCACCATACCAATATAGTCACAGGTCGGGATCTCCTACCAAGATGTCAGCGCCCAAGATGATACAATGTCCCAAAAGTTTTAGTACAATTCTCAACTTTAATAGCCTAAATATGGCCTATTTGTCATAGTGAATAAACTAAATAGCTTAAATATGACCTGTCACGTGTACATACGTATATACAATGTGCACATGCATATGTGTAATGTGCCTAAACACACAGACACACACAAATGGCTGGAAGACCTATTCATAATACACACAAGGCTAGAATAAGTAAATGCTTGTGACATTCCTATTCATAATAGAAAATACTTTGGCGTACATCTATGAGAATCTTGACTTGAATTACTGCTCTGCTTATAGAAACTTCACAGAGGTACCTTGTCTAGTCTTAAAACAAAAGTATTAAGATGTACTAAGTCCTCAATTATAGCAACATCCCACTTCTCTCCCTGCTTCACTCATTCATATCTTACAGTTGTTTATCAAATTGTCAGAGCCCTCATGCTGCAATGCTGGCATTTCCCAAATGAAATAGGAACCAGGGTTTTAATGTAATTAATTGTGACAAATGCGACACGCTGATTTAATGCTCTCAGTTCCAACAAACATGTCCAAGTTAAGTCTGTTTTTCCCTACGGGAAGGTAACACAAATATGCTGTCTTGAGTTTGAATAGGTAAATATTACTTTTTTTTTAAAAAAGGATCAATAGTATCTATATGCAGAATTATAGAGAGAGACAGAAAGGGAAAGGGGGAAAAGTGAAGAGAGAAAGAGAAAATGGGGAGAGAGAGAGATCACAAAAGGGAGGGGGAAAAGAGGAAGAGGGAACAAACATTTATTAATCACCTACTATGTGCTAAGTGCTCTACAAGAGGGAGAAGAGGGTGAGAGAGGAGATAGAAGAGTGAGATGGAGAAGGAGAGAAAGGGTGAGGGAGAAGAAAATATATGAGGGAAAGGGAAAGGAGAGAAAAGAGGATAAAGGAGAAGAGGCAAAGGGAAAAGGAGAGAAGAGGGCAAAGTAGAAGAAAAGGGAGAAGGTGAGATAGAAAAGAGGGAGAGAGAGAAGGGGAAGAGGGAAAAGAAGAGGGAGAAGACGATGAGGAAAGAAAGGGACAAGAGGAAGAGAGAAGAGAGAGAAGAGGGAAAAAAGGGTAAGGGAAAAGGAGAGGGAGAAGAAGGCAAGGGAAAAGAAGGAAAGATAGAAGAGGGTATGGGAGAAAAGGCAGGGACAGAAGAGGGAAAAGGAGCATGATAAAAGTTGGGAAGGAGAAAAAGAAGTAGTGCTATTTGTTTTTGACACTTAGGGGATACAGATGAAAATCAAAATTAGCAGCAATTGACATTTCCTACATCAAATATGCTATCAAATACTCTATCCAAGCATATTTTGTGGAATATTTTTGACGGTGGCCTCTGATAGCATTATGTGCTCAAAGTTAAGAGCCTGTTAGAAATAAATGAAATGGAACTACAGTGCTAAAAGGGATCCTGAGAAGCTTTCTATTTCATTCCACCATATCTAGGTAGAACTACATCTAAACCAGATCAAAGAGTGAAAATGCAACCCATATAAATATATATATAAAAGCTATCGGGACTATATCTTAATCAAAGTTAGACAATCCTCACTATTGGGAGGAAATTTCTTTTTCTTCCATTTATTTCAGCATTTCAGAGGTAGGTACTCCCTGCACTGGGGCATTCCACATGGAATATACATCACCACTGATTTTCTACATTTTTTATCATGTCCTCCCATTAATTCTTTGTAAAGAACCTATCTAACATGCTGCAGGAAAGCCTCCAGGAACTTCATCATTGGGAAATTTCATCATCACGCAAGGAAAAAATCAGTCTTGGTACTCATATCTTTCTTTCTGCCTCTCAGACTGGACCCTCGGATTTGAAGAAATAGCCATGAGCTCCAAAATCTCCACTCAAGAGGGGGGCCTGGGATAGTCTGTTTCTCATTTCCCACCAGTTTTCAGACTACCTTGGACTTCTCTATAATGACCTCGAGCTAGGTACCTTTCTTGTTTCCACCTCTCCTACCACTCCCCTTTTCTGCTTCCTTTTTTATGCTATCTTCCCCTCCCTCCACTCCACTAGACTGTAAGGTAAGCTCCTTGAAGGAAAGGAGCTTTCTTGTTACTTGTAATTGTATCCCCAGTACTAAAACAGTACCTGGCACAGAGGAGGGACTTAATAAATGTCTGCTGACTACTTGCCTGCCTCTGGATCTTTAACCTCTTAACGCTCACAGAATCACAGTATATCAGTGTTGTTGGGTATCATAATGGAGCAAGGATAGACTTGAGTTCAAATTACGTCTCATACATTTACTAGCTGTGTGACTCTGAGCAAGTCATTTAACCTCTCTGAGCCTAGTTTCCTCATCTATCAAATGGGGATAATAATAACATCTATCTCTCAAAGTTGTTACAAGGAGCAAATGACAGAACACTGTAATGGGGATGGGAATCTGAAGATTTTCCCTGCCCCTTAATCAGTCTAAAGAAATTTGAAGATCTTCCCTGCGCCTTAATACAACAAATGTGATCACATGAAGCCTGTGGTGGGAGGAGATTGCTGAATGGGTGGAGTAGCACCCAGAGGAAGCTGAGAATCAGAGCAGTTAGAGCTGGAGGGAGGAGGGGAAGTACCCAAGGAGACAGCTAGGTATGCTGTGGCTCCCTGCTATGTTCTGGTGTATTAACTTCTTTGTTGCTATGATAGATTCAGTTTTCTGGTGTAGAGATTTGGTTTTCAGGTGTCTGAATAAATGTTTTATTTCTGTCTTCTATATGGAGAGTATGTAATATTTTGTGATTCAGAACTATGTCAGCATATTCATAGTTGCTATCCATGTTGTGAATATCACATTGGAACTACACATAAAGAACCTTAAACACTATACAAATGCTAGCTTGCTATTATATCTAAACAGAAATCCTCTTTATAACATCCCCAACAAGGGATCAATCTTTGCTTGAAGAACTCTAATGAGGGGAAAATTAGTCTCTCCCTAAGTGGTCCATTCAGTTTTGGGACAGCTCTAATTGTTAGGAAGTTGTTACTGATATCAAGCCTAAATTTGCCTCTTGGCAACTACACACTATTCCTCCTTTTATAGTCTAGGGCCAAATAAAACAGAGCTATTCTCTGTCATATAATATCACTTCAATCACTTAAAAGATAACTACCTTAGGCCCAACATCTTCTCTCATTCAAATCAACTATACACAGTTCTTTCAACTATTCCTCATATGGTATGGTCTGAAGACCTTGCATTATTCTGGGCTCCTTCCTCTGAACAGTACTCCACCTTTTCACATCCTCCATTAGAGGTGATACCCACAAATAAAATAATATAGCAATTTGTTCTGACCAGGGCAGACTGTAGCAGGACTACTCCCTTCCTTATTTTCAATTCTAAGCCTTTTTTCATATTTCACAGACATGAGTAAAGCATTTGGGATGTCTCCTAGTCCTCATTCTTTCTCTATAACTGGCCCACCTCTTATCTCAGTTACAAATGTCTTTAATGTTTACTTCTCATATTCATTTCAGCATCAGCAACAAGAACTACTGCATCTCAATCAATCTTTCAGCAAGCAAGTATTAAGCCCCTGCCATAAGTCAGAACCTATGCTAAGAGCTGGGAATCCAAAGAAGGACAAAAATCCATCCATGCCCTTGTGGAGTCTACAATCTTATAGGAAATAGAACATGCAAACAAATACATACAAACAAGCAATATACAGGATAAAAAGTAATTCATCAACAGAGGAAAGGCATTAGAATCAAGAGGGATTGAGGAAGGTTTCCTGTAGGAAATGGGATTTTAGCTGGAACTTGAAGGAAGTCAGGAGACAGGGTTGAGGAGAGAAAGCATTCCAGGCATGGGGGAAAGCAAAAGAAAATGTCTAGAACCAAAAGATGGAGTGTTTTTTAAATTTGTTTGTTTGAGGAACAACAAAGAACTCAGTATTACTAAATCAAAGAGTAGGTGGAGGGAGGGCATAAGACGTACCCTAATACCTCAGTTCCCAAAGTACTATATGAGAGAGATGAAATGACATTTGAGAAGACAAAATCAGAAAGTGGAAGGAACCAAGAAAACAAAGAGGAAATCTGTGCCACATACATATGATTGTAAATAATACTGAGGGAAAAGGTTGTTTTTGTTTTCCTTAGATATTTCAGGGAGAATAAGATACTAAAAAGAATAGAAAAATAAAGTAGATGAAAGAACATCAATAACTACCAACAAACATGCCTACTTTCTCATCACTGTAAAATCTTTTTTTTTTTTGCTTTTTGGAGGGCAATTGGGGTTAAGTGACTTGCCCAAGGTCACATGGCTAGTTTTTGTGCTAAGTATCTGAGGCCAGATTTGAACTCAGGTCCTCCTGACTCCAGGGCTGGTGCTCTATTCACTGCGCCACCTAGCAGCCCCATCATTGTAAAATCTTTATGAGAATACCTACCCATACACCAAAGTTATCTTTGATAAAAATATGAAAAGAGAACAAACAGGCTTTCACAAACAATTCTCAACAAAGCCTATCTTTAGTCACTCACTGATGGAAGGGTGTTTAATTTTTTTTAAATGCTGCCATTTTTATTATTTATTAAAACATTTTTGACCTATTCAGTCAATCATTACATATTTACTATAAGGTCACTATAATCTAGGTGCTGTGCTAGATACAGGCGACAAGAATATAATGAATAACACAATCCCCACTTTCAAAGAACTTAAATTCTGATGGGAAAATATGAAAAATAAAACCTGAAATAATACCTACTCTTAGAGGAAGACTACATGTGTTTATACATATATATACACACATATATACATATAGATATACACACATACATACACACATATCAACAAATACTTCTTTATCATCTATCATGTGCTAGGAACCAAGGATAAGAAGACAATAAATAAAACAATTCCAACTTTCGAGGATCAAGGAAAAGGAAACAATCAATATTCTGAAAGACCAGACAATTAAGAGGCATGTATGTTTATATATTTAAAATACCTATGTACCTATATATATAATATATATGCTGAATAAGTATAACTATAAAATAAAGGAATTAATAAAAGGTAGTTGGAGAAGAAGGGCACTAGCAGTTGAGAAGATTGGGAAATACATACAGACCATATACAAAATAAACACAACATAGTTAAACATAGGGTAGTAAGGGAGTGCACCATATTTCTCTGTCCTGCAAAAGGTATTTCATAAGAAATATAACTGCTTAATTACCCTCCAATTATTAATGTCATTTGAGAAAAAAACAGGAAGACCTATGTCATCAAAGATGCTTAGTGTGGTTATGAAGAATGTCCTCCTGGTCAAGGCTGAAATGGAAGAGGTTTTCCCTAGAGATTTAGAGATCCTGTGGGTGGATATTTCTGTTTCTGGAGGACAGTAAACTAGTTGCAATAAGCCTCAGATTCCACATCATCAGGCAATAGATAGGTAACTACTTGTCACCTATGCTGAAATCCCTTAATTGGCAGGTAGGTGGTACAGTGAATAGAGACCAGAGTTCAAACTGGATCTCAGACACTTATCTTTTACTTTGTGACTGTGGGCAAGTCACTTAATCCCTGTTTGCCTCAGTTTCCTCATCTGTGAAATGGGGATAATAATAGTACCTACCTCCTAGAGCTGTGAGAATCAATATTAGAAATAATATCTGTAAAACTCTTAACACAGCACCTGACAGTAATTGCTAAATAATTGCTTGTTTCTTTCTGTCCATCCTTGCTTCTTTTTCCTCCCTTTCCTCCTTCCTCCCTTCCTTATAATTCTGAAAGTCTGTGATTCTATGAAATATCATTTTATTAATTTGGGCTAATATTCTAGTCTGTCAAGATCTTTTTGGATCCTGAGTGCCATGTGATGCATTAGCTCTCCTTCTCAGCTCCCTGTTATCTGTGAATTTGACAAGCTTGTCATTTATGCCTTTATCTAAATCACTGACAAAAATGGCAAGTAGAATAATGCCAAGAACAGTTCCCCGGGGAAGTTTACTAGACATCACCTTCAGAGCTATATGTATATCTATCCAATTCTACGTTGCGTAATAGAATGTCAATTAATTAAGAAGAGGTATTGTTTCATTTTAAAAATTCTTATCTGTAGCACCTTGCACAGGACCCGTAGAGAGAGACTAGATCCAGGATTTTGCTGGTGTAAAGAACTCCAAGGGAGGAAACTTTCTACCAGTTAAAGTCAGCATCTTCTTTGCAACTTGGTTAAGTGAGTTAATGAGTTATACAGTAAGTATCCATCACAGGTCAGACACAACTCCACTTTCCATGGCCCAGAGGCCAGCTAACTCTCTACAGTGACACAGGGCTACGCTTCTCCTCACTTGGCCTATTGCAGGTACTCAATAAAAACTTGCTGATTCACAGACTGATAACAAATTCAAGAGAAGGGGGATATACTGATCTATTAAATGAGGTGAATGGATAGGTTGATTACAGGGGAGAAACCTCTAGTTTCTAAGACTTAAAGGTGAGAGGGCTGGTATATTACTTTAGACATTTGATATGGGTATGAGCTACAGTGATAGCATTAGTAAGTAATGTGAAGAAAGGAACAGAGTGTTGGATGAGAGATTATGAAGAGGAGAGGGGTAGAAGGCAGAAGGGCAAATACTGTCCTGATTTTTTTTTTAAAGTGAGGGTGTAAGGAATAAAGTAAGTAGAGTCTGAAAACTATGTAAGTTAAATTCCTGGCAAAACTCTAAAATATTTTATTAAAGGAATGATTTAGAAACAGCAAGAAAGGGCAGCAGTGACTATATGATAGGCAACTGTACCCTTTGATGAACTACATTTTTTTCTTCTTTTTTCCTTCTTAATTTGGTGTCTGTAAACGTGTTATCTATTACAGAGCTGTAAATGACAGAGAAAGAAATAGACACATATAGATATAGATAACAGAGAGACAGAGATGTAGATTAAGAGGGGCAGCTGGTGGATACAGTGGATATTGCACCAGTACTGGAGTCAAGAGGAGTTGAGTTCAAATCCAGCCTCAGACACTAGCTGTGTGGCAAGTCACTTAACCCCGATTTCCTCCCTTCCCAAAAAAGGATGCAGATATAGAGCTAGGGCAAGCAAGATCCTATATAGGTATATGGGTTAGAGACAGATACAGAGAGCAGAGATGTAGATAACAGAAATAGATACAGAAAGACAGAGGTACAAACAGACCAGCTGACAGATAAGCTATGAAGACAAAGAGATATAGAAGAGATTGATGTGGGGATGTAGATAAAGAGATAGAAAATATAATTACAGATACAAATATAGAGACAAACATAGATAAGACAGAGATAATAGGCATATAAATACATGAATGGTAGATGGCAGAGACCAGGAGAGAGATGCAGAGTTAGAGACAGACAGATATGGATGACAGATAGGGAGATACAGATATAGAAAAAGGTTGTAGGTGGGACAGAAAGAGAAATAGGTTGACACGAACTATATCTTTCTATATAATTGTTTTCCTTTGTAACTTTGTATTTGACTATGCATTTAAAAACCTTATTCTGAGAAGGGATCCAGAGAGGACAGAGAGCAGCGGATCTAGGGGGTCCACTACACAAACCCGGTCAAGATCAACCCCTCCCGTCTTAAGGGAGGGATCAAGGAGCCTCGCACACCTCGCTCCGCCGCTGGTAAAGCAGGCACCTTGCACGGCTCACCTGCTCTGCCATGACTCCTGCCTGCCTGCCTGCCTGCCTCTGTCCTTCAGCTGCTGCGTGGTTTAAACACGCACGGCTGTCTTCTGGTTCTATGTTCTCCCTGGCTGTGCTGGGGGCTTTTGGAGGCTTGTGCCCATCAGCAGCAGCAGCTTGTGGGCTCGCGCTTCTGCTTCCCGGGGGTAAGCTGATTGGTAACCGGGATGAGGTCGAAGCCCATGGTGCAGCTGTCCCCCGGGGTTTTCTTCCAGTCTGGCTCTTAGGAGGATCTAATCCTCTTAGGGATTTTGCCTGCTTTGCAAAATATCCTAAGTATACTTACACTTAATCCTTGTTCAATAAATACGCAGCTTTCTTAATTTCAGTTGATCTGGGAGAGCTTTGTGTGCTTGCCATTGACACTAATATTCATTCCCCAGCCATATCCTCAGTTTTTTTAACTTGAGACAAAATTTTAAATGTAATTAGATGCCTTTTTGTTTAGAACAGCAGGTTTTAATATGTTACAATTCTACATCACTTTAGAGTTTTCAAGGTGTTTATACATAGTCTTCCTATAATCTCATGGGTTAGATATCAGTCTTGGAAGAGGCTAAAGCTTCCCCCCCCAAAAAAAAAGAGACACATGTTTCTAAATATTTTTCTAAAATAGTTTTTGACTCTCTTTGCATCTTGAGTTGTTTTGAGTATGTTTAACATAGAAGAAAAAAAGAATCACTTGCAAAATTTTAGGGCAAACAAGGTCCTGTGTTTGGTGGATAGGATGACAAGGAGTAGAATGCCTCCAAATTAATTGATTATATTATCTCCAGAGTGTCTCGTGCATCTGTCCCATTCTCTCTGCCTAGGGAACTATGTGGCACAGTGGCTTGAGCACTGGGCCTAGAGTCAGAAAAGAGGTAGTTCAAATTTGGCCCCAGATATTTACTAGCTGTATGACCCTGGGCAATTTGTTTGGCTTCACTTTGCCTCTTTTCTCACCTGTAAAACCGAGGTCCTAATTACATTTACCTCTCAGGTTGTGAGAATTGATTTCTGTAAATTGCTTAGCACAAGTATCTCATGTGTGCATGTGTGTCTATACACATACACATACACTCTCTCTCACACACACACACATATATATTTAACAGTCCTAATATGTGTATTTATTTATAAATTATATAAATGCAATTGATCTTATATATACCATAAAACAGAAATAGAAAAAAATAAAAATTAGAAAAATATACACAAAACCAGACATTAAAAAGCATACACTAAAGATGAAATAAACCACGTTTTGTTTTATTAATGGCATAAAAAACTTTTTGACCTCACTAAAATATTATTAGTTATAATGAAACATGACTATCATAGATTCAGACATACACACACATATATAAGCATATATATATATATATACACATATATGCATATACATATGTATGGAAGCTCCCTCCACCAATAAACTAGAAATACCCTCTATCTCTGTGGCCTCTCCCTCTGACTGGCTGGTTCTTTGCAAAGTGTCCATTGTGAGGAGGATGCCTAAACCAGCCATGTCTTCATCCCTCTCTAGGCTGTATTACTAAATCTGTGGAATTTCTCTAAAATACCCCCATGTAGGACACCATCTCTTTCTCTGATCTTTTTCAGCCTCCTTTATATGTATTGTCTTCTACTTGGTGGTAATAACTGTCTTTTTGTTTGTATTTGTATTCCCAAGTCTTACCATGGTGCCTATCACATGGGACAAAGCATTTAACAAATGCTTGAGTGGCTAGTTGACTTGTAAGAGCGATGTAATTAAATAGGCTTAATTATTTTTGAAAAATCTCAGTGTATATCTTAGGGGGAAAGATATAAATGTTAGCATTAATTTTTATTAATTGTGAATATGTCAAGCAAGTAATTGAATATTTTTGGATACTTTTTGTTGAAAGATACACTATATTACAATCAAATAATAGGTTATAACCACTTTTCAGAAGTGGTCATGATTCTCTGTGTGCAAATGTTCACCATACACAATGGGGGAAAAAAGCAAGTAAAAGCAAATTGTCTCTGATTTCAACAAAGTATAAATATTTCAAAATAAACTCATTCCTCCTTATTTATATAAACTGATTCATGAACAGTATCATGTCATATTTGAATTTTCTATTCATGTTCAGATAAGTTAGTTGTGTTTTGTAAGAAAGTGACAAATAGCCAGAAGGCCAATTTGACTGAACAATAAATGCAAGAAAGAAAATGATGTCTAATAAGACTGGCAAATTTCTGAAGGGCTTTAAATGCCCAGTAGAGAAGTTTACATTTGGTGCTAAGAACCAATAGGTAACCACTAGAGAATACTGGGAGTTTGGGGGGTATAGTATGTTCAGACTGCTTTAAGAAAATCACCTGGCAGGATGTAGAGAATGGATTGGAGAGGGGAGAGACCTACGCTCCAGGTGAGGGATGAAGAGTGATATCTTAGTGCATGTACTTATACTCCTCTCTTCTCCCAAAATTAAAAGTAGTATGGCATGGCTATTAGAAGCGCTGAGTCCAACCTCTGAGGAACACTTGCTGCAGCCAAGAGGTTATCTGGTTGTCAGAGATATTTGTTGTAGGAATTTTATCAATGGAAACTGTGCAGTTGCTGCCCTGGGTGCCTGGATAGCAGGTAAGTTATAAAATTTCCCTGAGGAAGTGATACCTAGTGCTGACATGGGAAGATAGCACATCATTAAGAAAAGGTTAATTTGGGTAGTTAGGAGATAGTACATGGAATAGGGGGCAATTAGGTGGTGCAGTGTATAGAGTGTGTGGTATGCACTCAGGAAGACCTGATTTCAAATCTGGTCTCAGATGCCTACTAGCTCTGTCACCCTGGGCAAGTCACTTAACACTGTTTGCCTCAGTTTCATAATCTATAAAATGAGCTGAGGAAGGAAATGACAAACCACTACAGGATCTTTGCCTTTGTTTCACAGGGCTTTCTCAATGAAAACCATGATTATTCAAAAGAGTTCAGCATAACCATCCATACAAAAAAATCCAAAAATAGGAAAAATATTTATTGTCCAGATTCTGGTATGTAATTGGATGACCAGACCACCATCTTGGAATATTAGGACATAAACACGGGATAGCTATTGCAAATATACAATAAATATTGCCCAGAAATAATAAGGAGAAGAAAGTGGAATGTGATTCATTTGGAAAATTATACAATGTTCTAAATAAGCTTGATCACCTCCCTAGAGCAAATAAGCTAATTTTTAACATAAATCCTCCAGTGATGCTATATATTTATTAAGCTATAGAACAATGGAGGAGGCTAGGTGGTGCAGTGAATAGAGCACCAGTCCTGAAGTTAAGAGACCTGAGTTCAAATCGAGCCTCAGACACCTAATACAAAACTAGCCGTGTGACCTTGAGTAAGTCACTTAAACCCAATTGCCCTGCCTTCCTCCCTTTAAAAAGTAAAAACAAACAAACATAAACACATTTGCTACAGCATCAAAGTTTCATTTCTAGTGATTTACAGAGACATTTTGCAAAAAGATCAACAAAATAGAAAATCAAAAAAAGGAGATGGTCTGGCCTTATGAGGCAATAGATGGACAAGCTGAATACTAAACACCAGTACTCATGACACTTCATGGCACCTAGAGGAAAGCATATAAAGGGGATCCTTCATAGAAGGCTTATGGGAAGAACATGGGAAAGAACTGCAGAGGATGAAAAGACATGAATGAATTGCAACCTACGCTTACGTAAAAAGGAAATAAATAAACAGATCAATGAAATTGTGAATCCACTGAACTACAGAATGGGAAGCATTTGCATGCAACTCATGACTGATGAACTATTAATTGTATCTGTCACTTACTCTTTGGGCCACCCACAATTTATATTTATATTAATCTAATGTAAATCTTGTCCACTGCAGTTTTAAGTGGGCTTTTATATTAGATGGGGTCTTAGCCAGTGAGAAGAGTATCAGAGATTTGTTTCAATTCTATTCAATTAAGCAAACACTCATTGAATGTTTACAACATTCATAACTATACTAGGGGCTTAAGAGGGATGGAAAAATAAAAGGATCATGACCTGGAAGAAATTACTGTCTCAAGAAGTCAGTACTCAGGGTATGAAGGCAACAGCTGTTAGCAAAAGGCCTCAATACAGCACCCTACTTCTTTCATTATGTACAAAGGAAGACAATGCCTCTGGGCTAGTGTTAAACGTAAGAGATTTCTGTTGTAGAACTGCAGGTGTAATGGAAAAGGGCAGAATCAGAGAGAGACAGGGGAGAAATCTTCACAGCTGAGTAGTGTGAGTCCTGCAGTATGTTGTTCCTGGCCAGCTTTCTTTTCTTCTTTGTGTTTATATTACTCATTGTGTGAGTGTGTGTGTGTGTTTATGGGTAAGAGAGTATGTGTATGTGTGAATGTGAAAGAACACAAATGTTTGTGTGTATGTGTGAGAGACAGAAAGGAAGTGTGTGTGTGTGTGTGTGTGTGTGTGTGTGTGCATGAGAGAGAGAGACAGAGACAGAGACAAAAGATTCTATCCCAGAAGAAGTCTGTCTTATCTATGGAGCTGTTCTTTGAACTGTCTAGGACCCTGAGAACCAAAACCATCACATTATTAATTACAAGGCCAATGGTGAATGCATCCTAGATGAACCCTTCATTAATTTATTAGGCATGCCTTTGTTAGAATTTGTGGGACCTTGGCAGATACAAAATAAGAAATTCTCAAAACCAAAAATTACAGTTCCATAGTTGGAACCCTACAGTCCCACAGGGAGACAAACTATCCTATCCAAACTCTCAGAGACCAGGCTGACTCACAGTTCCTTTTATCCTTTTCACCTGTACATTAGCTGTGGATCTAGACTATTTTTTGTGGGAGAACAATTTTTCTGGTAACATCATCCTCCTATTGCTCATCTTATCACATTTTAACATTCTGTTTCTTATATGATCAACAGCTAATCAGCTTCACTCTAGCCCCAATTACAGCCAGACCCTGGTGCTCAAACCTTTTGTTCCTTTCTATATAGTTACTGTTCCTTAGAATTCATTTATCCTTCAGGATTCTGGCATCACCCTCTATACTGATAAGCATCACAGTTTTGATCAGTAGTCTAAAAATCACAGATTCTAATACCATTTTTGCCACCAATTAGATAAGGGATTTTTATCAAGTCCTCTCAGATTTCTGGGGTTTGTTTCCTTGTTTGTAAAATGAGGGTGGCACTAGATGACTTCCACAGTGCCCTGTAGTTTGAACCATTTATCATTCTTTGACTCTCTGTTCTTCACCCTCAAATCTGGTCAAAATGAGGATCAAAGAATTTAAATGCCTGGCTCAGTTTCCAAATGTCAGAGCCAGGAGTAAAATTTGGTCTTTTGACCCCAGGAACAATATTTTACCACACACTGCTTCTCTTGGTGCAGGGTAGCTATAAATGAGGGAGAAATGATCTCCATCTTGAAATACATAAAGCACTGTTATGTAGAAGAGAAATTCAATTTATTTTGTTTGGGCCTAGAAGACATACCTAGGACTAAGGAATAGAAATGCCTGGGAGGCACGTTTAAAAAAAAGAAAAAATACAAAAAAACTTCCTAACATCTAAAGTTGATCAGTAAATGGAATAGATTACTTCAGTAGATGAGGAGTTTGCTATCCCTGGAGGTATGCAGTTAAAGTCTGAATGAATATTTGTTGGGAAAGCTTTAGAGCCAGTTCATAGGCAAGGATTTGATCAGATGACTTCAGAGGTCCCTTGTTCTTTAAGTGTATGAAGCATCCCCTTGGAGGTACTATCAAAACTTCCCCAACAAATAATCATCATCCACCCTGAAATATGCATTCTTCTTCAAATTCCTCTTTTTCTATCAATATAACCAATACTCTTTGAGGCATCCAGATTCTCCAGGTCTTCTCCTCTTACATAAGACCATGGGATCATCAATCCAGAGATGGAACAAACCTAAGTAATCATCTAATCCAATCTCCTTATTTTACAGATGGGGAAACTGAGGCAAAGAGAAGTTAAGCTACTTGCACAAAGTCACACAAATAGCGAAGTAGCAGATCTATGCTTTTAATTCAGGTCATCTGACACCAAATAAGCATACTTTCCATTGTACCATCTTGTTTCCCAAAGAGACAGCTTACATATCTGGAATCCTACAACAATCATATGCCAAAAAGAGTAAAAGAATCCTCATTGTTAATAAATGTTTGTTAAATTTTTACTACCACCCTAAAAAGTGAAGAAACTCTCCATTGAAGGCTATGCTTCTAGATCCTAATCTTTCCTCCACTCTCCTTTTCTATCCTTTTCTCCAGCTGATTCACTATAGTATATTACATGCAGCGCTGATTCAAGCACACAAATAGCTTTAACAGGACATGAGAGCATTTGAGAGTGCAAATTATATATAAATGAGAGATAATGCAGGAACCATTTCACATTATTATGTTTTCTTAGCATAGGCTTCAAGTATTAAAGGCACTTTATACCACAGCTCTCAGTAAATCCATCCCTCTAGCCTTCTGACTGATTTTTCCTCTTTCGGTTCTCTGGATTTGAAATTCTTCATTACACTTAAGAGTTTCACAGCTTTTAGGGTTTTGTAAAAATCTGCAAAATTGTCATCATCATATGTGCTTTTCTCTTGGTTCTGCTTTTTCACTTATCACTTCATACATGTCTTTCCAATGTTTCTCTGTAGTTTCTTATGACACAAATAATAGTCCATTATAACCCCATGGCACAATTTGTTCAGCCATTCCTCAGACAATGGTAACCCATTTTGTTTCAAGCTTTTTGCTACCACAAAGAATGCTATTAATATTTTATTATATAGAAGACTTTTCTTTGTTTGACTTGGATTATATACACATTAACAACAACTAACATTTAGATAACAATAAAATTTGCTAAATTTTTAGTATTATCTCATTTTTTATGACTTAGAGTTATGTCAACAACTTGAACCATACTCTTTAGTCAATCAAGTCTCAAGGAGAGTTTTAATACCTCTTAAATAAAACAACAACAACAGCAACAAAACACCAGCCTAGCCTGCACAGGGGTAGGGCCTTAGGAAAATCTAACCCAATCTTGATGGCAGGCCATAGAAAATATTACTCCTATCATATCACTTTTGCCTTAATTTTGTATAGTTCTGCATCTTGTCAAGGTTTCAGAATCATAGAATTTTAGAATGGGAAAAAAAAGCTTCAGTGGCTATGTAAGCCAACATAAAAGGAAGAAACCAACAATATCTGGGCTTCTTTTCCCCTTCAACCTGATTCATCTATCTTCTTTACTATAATCCATCTAATATAGATATATGTATATTTGCCTGTTCAAAGATAAAAGTTAAGCTTTTCAGGCATACTTTTTAGGGAGAGCTTTAATTTATTTTGATTACAACATCTTTGTGAGGTAGTATTAGTAATACAAACCCCATTTTTTTTGATAAAGAAGCATAACCTTCTTATCCACTACACAAATCCTGGGCATAGAATTTGAACTCTGGCCTCTCCTGACTCCAAGTTCATTGCTCTTTCCATGATATCATGCCATTCTCTTCTATGTTCAACTTTCCTGAAAATCACCATTATTTCCCTTTGCATTTTAAAAACTAAAGAACCTATAGTTCTAGGTCAAGTTGAGGAGGTTGGGGCAATATTCATGTATCTGATCCACAGAGACTCATGAATTTTATATACTTCCAGAGCTTCAGTTGATACCTAGGGCCTTAAGTTAATGCACCCCTCAAAAACAATAATTTGTGACTGATTCATTGGTAGATTCAAACTCATTATGGTAAATTTGACACAGCTTGAAAGTAAGCCACAACTAGATAATTACCTATGCTGCTATACTTTTGGGGGGCTTGTTTAAATGCTAAGCACATTCAAAATGGTAAGGCCCTTGTGTTTCTTCTTCATAATGGAAAACAGTATCTTGGATAAATCACAACTGAAATTAAATTCAGAACTTAGGTTTCTATTTAGAAATTCCCAAATGTCCTTTCTGTTAGTGGGCTTCCTTTTTTTTTAATTCTTTATACTTATGGAAAAGATGGTGTTGGTCTATATATTCAACACAGAATAATATTTCTGCTTGTCTTTATTTGTTATTTTTTACAAAATAAATATTTTCACAACAGAAATATACCAAGCATGTGTATTGGCACTGCTGAAACACAGCAGTAGGCAGTGAATGATTTATAAAATGGAAACTATATGTTCAGGGTAATATGATAATGCTCTACACATCCAATTACTTCCACAAGATTTGGCATAAAAACTGTCTGTAATTCCTACTAAATTTAATATACTATGTCTGTCTTTTCTTTTCCTTTAATTATTTCCAAATAAAATATTTGCTCTTTTTAAAATTGACATTGTATCTAGATCAGACTACAGCATTTTTCAAAAGGGGTCTCCATGGGTCTTCCTGGTCCTAAAATTATAGGCCCTAAAATTATTATATTATATTCTTTTTTAAGAAGGCTTTCCCAACCTCATATTCTGTATACTTAATCTAAATTTGTTAAATAATGCTTCTACTATCTTTCTTTCATGTATCAATAATGGATATGAGAGGGGATGGAGTCAAGATGGCAGAGTAGAAACAGGACTTCTGCTTGGCTCCCGCTTCCACCTCCTCCAATTCATGTAAAAGGTGACTCTTAACAAACTTTGGAGCTACAGAACCCACAAAATGACACAGAAAAGCTAACCTCCCACTGAGGACAGCCCGGCAGTCGGGCAAGAAGTGGCCAGCGCAGAGCTCTGGGAGCCGGGCCCAGCCCCACAGGAGCTTGAGGTTTTAGCTTCAGGGTGGCCACAACCAGCTCCCTGGCTGGAGGGACTCCAGATCACCAGCAGCTGTGGCAGTTTCTAGAATTATCAACCCATAGATGCTAAGAACAAAGTCAGAGGTCAGTACAGTGTGGACTTTGGGACCTAGGAATTTGGGAAGTGCACTTGGCCCTGGGACAAGAAGCAGCTTGAGGTACTTCAGCCATGCAGCAGCCACCATGTAGCTGCTTCAGAGGCCCTGGCCTGCAAATTTTAGGGGGATCAAGCAACCAGTCTGAGGGGTAATTACTCTTGCTTTAACCTCCTTGGATCTGGATTGCTGTCTAGGGTAGAGGTCCTGGGGTACGTGATCAGTTTGTCAGAGCGTGGGGGGGCTTCAGAGAAGGCATCCAACTAACAGCTCCAGAAGCTGAGAAAACCCCAGTAATTGGGACAAAGCTCCCCTCTCTGGTAGCATACTTCTACTGTGGCAAAAAGCTCAAAAGTCAAGTAATTGAGTGGCAACATGAGCAAATGAGGGAAGCAAGGCAAGCACAGTTATCTGACTTTGGACTCCTTTTTGGGGGACAAAAAGGATCAAAGCAAGGGGGACAGCAAAGTCAGAACTCCTGTACTGAAGCTTCCAAGAAAAGAATAAGCTGCTTACAAGCCACAGAGGAGCTTAAGAAGGATTCTGAAAATCAAGTAAGAGAAGTGGAGGAAAAATTGGGAAGAGAAATGAGAATGATAAAAGAAAATGATAAAATGAGAGTCAACAGCCTGACTGAGGAAAGTAACACCTTAAAAAACAGACTAACTCAAATGGCAAAAGAGGTTCAAAAAGCCAATGAGGAGAAGATTGCCTTAAAAAACCTTAATTTGCCAGATGGGAAAAGAATCTCAAAAGTTCACTGAAGGGAATCCTTCCTTCAGAATTAGATTGGAGCAAATGGAAGCTAGTGACTTTATGAGAAATCAAGATACTATTAAACAGATACAAACAAATGAAAAAATAGAAGGCAATGTGAAATATCTCATTGGGAAAACCACTGACTTGGAAAATAGATCTAGGAGGGATAATTTAAAATTTTCAGACTACCTGAAAGTCATGACCAAAAATAGAACCTAGAAATCATCCTTCAAGAAAGTCTCAAGGAAAATTGCCCTGATATTTTAGAATCAGAGGGCAAAATAGAGGTTGAAAGACTCCACAGATCACCTCCTAAAAAAGACCCCAAAAAGAAAAATCCTAGGAATATTATAGCCAGACTCCGGAGTTCCCAGATCAAGGAGAAAATACTACAAGCAGCCAGGAAGAAACAATTTGAATATTGTGGAAACACAATCAGGATAACACAGGATCTGGCAACTTCTACACTGAGGGATCGATTGGCTTGGAATGTGATATTCCGGAGAGCAAAGGAGCTGGGATTAAAACCAAGAATCACCTACCCAGAAAAACTGAGTATCATGTTTCAGGGGAAAATATGGTCATTCAGTGGAATGGAGGACTTTCAAGCATTCTTGATGAAAAAACCAGAGTTGAATAGAAAATTTGACATTCAGATACAAGAAGCAAGAGAAGCTTGAGAAGGTAAACAGGGAAAAGAAATCATAAGGAACATATCAAAGTTGAACTACTTACATTCCTACATGGAAAAACGATACTTGTAAATTATTAAACTTTTCTCAGTATGAGAATAGTTGAAGGGAACAGAAATGCATATATATATATATATATGTGTGTGTGTGTGTGTGTGTGTGTGTGTGTACACATATACACACATACATACATATGTATGTCTATATGGGAGGGTATATGGGCATATGAATACATATGTGAGTATGTGTATATATGTATACAGGTATACATAGACAGAGGGTACAGGACTAGTTGAATAGGAAGGGATGATACTTAAAAGGTGAAATTAAGAGATTAGAGAGGAATACAATGAGAGATGATGGGGAGAGATAGAGTGGGATAAATTATCTCCTATAGAAGGGGCAAGGGGAAATTGTTACAATGGAGGGAAAGAACAGGAAGGCAAACAGGAATAAGTCAACCTTATTCTCAATGAATTTGGCTTAGGGAGGGAATGACATACACACTAAATAGGGAATCTCACCCTACAGGAGAGTAGGGGAGAAGGGGCTGAGAGGGGGGATGATGGAAGGGAGGGCAGGCTGTTGGGGAAGGAAGTTAGAAGCACCCACTCTTTAAAAGGGACAGGGTTGGGGTGGCTAGGTGGCCCAGGGGAGGCTAGGTAGCACAGTGAATAGAGCACTAGCCCTGGAGTCAGGAGGACATGAGTTCAAATCTGGCCCCAGACACTTAATACAAAAAACTAGCCATGTCACCTTGGGCAAGTCACTTAACCCAAACTGCCCTACCTTCCCACCTCCAAAAAAGGTTTAAAAAAAAAAAAGAAAAAGGATCAAAGACAGGATCAAATTAGAGAATAGAACAAGTGGGGGGGGTGGGATGGGATGGAAGGAAATATAGTCAGTCTTTCATAATATATCCACTATGGAAATGTCTTGCATAGCTACACATGTACAACCTATATTGAATTGCTTATCTTCCCAGTAAGGGTGCATGATGAGGGAGGTAGGGAAAGAATCTGGAATTCAAAGGTTTAAAATCAAATGTTTAAAAAATTATTATTATTATTTTACATGTAACTGGGAAATAAGATATACAGGCACTGGGGCACAGAGATCCAACATGCCCTACTGGAAAGTCAGAGGGGGATGGGGGAAGCGGGAAGATATAGGAGAGAAGAGGCTGAGGGAGGGGATATAGAGTGGGATTACTGTTTTGGGATGGTGGGTAGGGGAAATTGGGGAGAAAATTTGTAATTCAAAATCTTGTGAAAATGAATGATGTAAACTAAAAAATAATAAAAAAAATAAACTAAAAAAATGGAGATGAAAAATATGTGGTCCACATGATAAAAATCATATACCTTCACACATAGAAAGATTATAAGTTTGCCTGTAATTTTTTTTCTCCTCTAAGCTAAGTAAATTGGTTTCCTTTAACATGTTTTTCTTAAACTTCTATAAGGTTAGAAGTTCTAATACTCTTATTGATTATATACATACACATAAATATGAATATATACACATATACATATGTATGTAATGTGTTTAAAGCACATAATCATATACATATATTTTATGAAATAAATAAATTATGTATTTATTCATACATATAGGAATGATCTGTGTTTTCCTAAGTGTTCATCAGAATTCCCTCCACCTGAAGCAGAAAGTCATCTATGAATTATTAGGTGCCCATGAAATTTCAAAAGGCAACAAAATTTTATTGATTTGCCCATGGTCACACAACTAATAATCATGAAAGATGGGATTTAAACTGGGATCTTCCTGACTTCAAGTCCAAAACTCTATCCACTAAATACGTATATATTTGCAGATACACAAACATACATGCATACAAAGGATATACCAAAAAATTTTAGTGAAATTTTAAGCTATTTATTGTTATTCAGTGGTTTTCAGTCATGTCTTACTTCCTCACCCTATTTAAGGTTTTCTTGGCAAAAATACTGTAGTAGTTTGCCATTTCCTTCTCCAGCTCATTTTACAGATGAGGAAACTGAGGCAAACAGTGTCAGACAGCTACTAATTGTCTGAAATCAAATTTGAACTTATTGAAGATCAGTCTTCCTGACTCCAGGTGCAATACTCTATCCATTGCTCCACCTAGCCATCCATATATGTATGATATTTATAGCCCCTACTTATTGCTTAAAGCTTCATTTAAAAAAAAAATCGACACTATATATGTATATGTCCCTGGACTGTGGAGAAACTAAAGGAGTCCCAGAAAAACATCTACTTCTATTCTACTCACTACCCTAAAGCATTGGACTGTGTGGATCACAATAAAACATGGCAAGTCCTCAAAGAAATGGGAGTACAAGATCATCTGATTTATCTCCGTGGGCTAAGAAGCAATAGTTAGAACCACTGAAACATGGAATAACTGATTGGTCTAAGCTTGGAAAAGGAGTACTACAAGGCTGCATATTGTCACCTTATTTATTTAACTTATAGGCAGAGTACATCAAGCGGAATGTCAGGCTGGATGAATCAAAAACTGGAATTAAGGTTGCAGGGAGAAATATCAATGATCTCATATATGTACATGATACCACTCTGATGGAAGAAAGTGAAGAGGAATTAAGAAGCCTCTTGATGAGGGTGAAAGAGAAGAGTATAACAGCTGGTTTGAGGCTTAAAATTAAAAAAAAAAATCTAAGATCTTAGTACCTTTTGGTACTAAGCTAATTGGGCACTGTCATGAGGGTTGTGGTACCTTCTGGCTCTGAGCCTATCAGTTGAAAACTATATATACTTGGAAGTTAGTATTTTACTTTGGGGGCTCGCTCATGAGAAGGACCTTTGATTCCGAGCAGCCATTTGTTAAGAACCCCCGACTACTCAGGTGTTGGTGCTCTCCTAGTCTGGTGGTGTATATATGAGGTTGTATTACTTTGTTCAGACAGTTGGAACCCTGTACTAATTTCTCTGTTTCTCTGCTTGTACTTTCTCCATGGTCAGGGTGCTGACCCATCCCCTGAACTAGTGAGCGACCTTTACCTTCTTTACTTCTCTGCTTGTGCTTTTTCCATGTTCAGGGTGCTGACTTTTCCCCTGAACTAGTGAATGACCTTTACCTTCTTTACTTCTTTGCTTGTGCTTTCTCCATGTTCAGGGTGCAGACCTTTCCCCTGAACTAGTGAATGACTTATATATGTTTAATTAAAGTAAGATCATTAACCTCTTTAAAGCTGTCTTTCCTTTAGAGAAGCACATCAAAGAACGTGTGCTAGCGGGACATCCTGGGTGTGTTAGAGTGCTTGCTAATGCAATGCGCATACACATGTTTGTATATTTAGATGAATATTGTGTGTATGTATGCACAAATTTATGATCACTCAGAGAGTTCTTCAGTATCATCTAATATAACTCTCCCCAAATCACAAATCCCCTATCTATAAAAAATTCCCTATACATTTGCCAAGTGTACATATGACAACAATAACTTGCATATAATGCTTTGTATTTACAAATAATGGCACGTAATTTCATTTCATATCACTGACTGTACAAGTAAAATCCTCATCTTTAAAATTTTTAAGCTCAGAGATGTTTAAGTGATTTTCCCAAGTTTGTACATCTAGTTAGTACTAGATGTGAGACTTAAATTCAGGTCTCTTGATAAGTACAGTATTCTGCTATAGGAATCTGTCTCTCATGTGTGTTCCTGTATAAACGGTAGGTATCTATATTCATGACAAAAACATATTTCCTCTTTATAATGTATTCTGGACTATATCTATGCTTTCTTCAATCTTTGAAACTTCCTTTCCTGATGCAGATCAAAAACACATCTCTGACTCTGAATTTTAGAGAACTGCCTAGAGCACTGAAAGATCAAGTCCTCTGCTCAGTTTCACTCAGCCAGGTAAGATTTAAATACAGCCCAACCTGGTTCCAAAAGCAACCTTTGCTGCTTGTTGTTAACCATGTCTGACAATAATAAAGCATTTCAATTAATTAAATAGTCTTTATAATTAAAATTTACTTTCCTAAATGTAGAAATATTTTAAGTACTTTTAAAAGTAAATATTTCTTAATATTCTTTGCTTTTTAAACTTACTATTGGTACAGTTGAAAACAATTACACTTGTAGTGATGGAATAGACTTCGTTCTGGATCCTGACTTTACTACTCGCTATTTATATAACTATGGGCAAATCATACAACCTCTGTGAGCCTCAGTTTCATTGTCTGTAAACTGGGCTAATAATACTTGCACTACAGGGAGGCTAGGTGGCACAAAGTATAGAACACTGGCCCTGAAGTCAGGAGGACCTGAGTTCGAATCCTTCTGACATTAGCTGTGTGACACTGGGCAAGTCACTTAACCCCTACTGCTTCCTTCCCCCAAAATAACAATAATACTTGCAGACAGAACCCACAATATGACACAGAGAAGCTAACCTCCCACTGAGGACAGGCCAACAGGCCAGCAGGAATTGGTCAGCACAGTGCTCTGGGAGCCAAGCCCAGCTCCATGCTGAGGTTTTAGCCCCAGGGTGGGCCTGACCAACCACAGGCTGGAGGGACTCCAGATCACCAGCAGCTGTGGAAATCCAGAATTAGCAACACATAGATGTTAAGGACAAAGTGAGAGGTCAGTTCAGTGTGGACTTTGGGATCCAGTAGTTGGGAATGCGTCAGTTTTTGCCCCCAAGAGGAGAAGCCACTGAGGGCTGCGGCGTAGCCACTGCCACATGGTAGCTTCAGCTCCTGGCCTGCAGAGTGTAGGGGGACCAAGCAACCAGTCTGAGGGGTTATCGCTCTTGCTTTAACCTTCTTGGATCTGGATTGCAGTCTAGGATAGAGGTTCTGGGGTGTTGGAATAGCTTGCCAGAGCATGTGGAGGCTTCAGAGGGGGCACCCAACTAATACTTCCAGCAGCTGAGAAAACCCCAGTGTTTGGAACAAAGCTCCCCTGTCTGGTGGGAGAGTCATACTGTGACAAAAAGCCCAGGGGGTCAAGTGACTGAGTGACAACATGACCAGGCAAAGGAAGCAAAGCAAACAGAAGAATCCAACATTAGACTCCTATTTTGGGAACAAAAAGGATCAAAGCATGGAACAGGAGGAAGACAGTGAAGTTAGAACTCGTGAACCAAAAGCTTCCAAGAAAAATACAAGCTGGTTACAGGCCATAGAGGACCTTAAGAAGGAGATAAGAGAAGTGGAGGAAAAATTGGGAAGAGAAATGAGAAAGATGCAAGAAAATTATGAAATGAGAGTCAACAGCCTGACTGAGGAAAGTAACACCTTAAAAAACAGACTAACTCAAATGGCAAAAGAGGCTCAAAAAGGCAATAAGGAGAAAAATGCCTTAAAAAGCCAAATTTGCCAGATGGGAAAAGAAGCTCAAAAGCTCAATGAGGAGAATCATTCCTTCAGAATTAGATTGTAGCAAATGGAAGCTAGTGACTTTATGAGAAATCAAGATGCTGTTAAACAGATCCAAACAAATGAAAGAACGGAAGGCAATGTGTAGTATCTCCTTGGAAAAACTACTGACCTGGAAAATAGATCCAGGAGAGATAATTTAAAAATTACTGGACTACCTGAAAGCCATGATCCAAGAAGGAACCTAGAAATCATCCTTCAAGAAATTATCAAGGAAAACTGCCCTAATGTTTTAGAACCAGAGGGCAAAATAGAGGTTGAAAGAATCCACAGATCACCTCCTGAAAAAGACCCCAAAAAGAAAACTCCTAGTACTGAGTTTCCCCAATAATAAGACACTGTCTTATTATTTTTTTTGGACAGAAAAACACCAGAGGGCTTATTTTCAGGGGAGGGATTATTTTAATGAACATTGACAGCAATTTTAATAAACAGGTAAATGTGAACAAAAAAATGTACCTTTATTCAATAATGAATTCAATAAAGAACAGGATGATGCGCTCACTGCTGCAGCTCTGATTGGATGCAGCTTGGAGCGCAGCGTGCGTTTCACGGGGGGGGGGGGGACAGTGCATACAGAGGGTACCGTAATGTAGCGTGTAGCGCAGGCAATCACCTTCACTACAGTAGTGTTGCAGCAAGCACCCCAGTGTCCCCAGGGTGCCTGCTCACACAGGTTCTTGGATCTGCTTTGTTAAAGGAAGCAACTCAAAATGGGTTAACAAGCTTACTTTAATCAGTCAGACATATATCGTTTACCTTGTTCAGGAGAAAAGGTCAGCACCCTGAACCTCAAAATATACAGACAGAATTATCAAGACATTAACAGATCAAGTAGACAGCTTTCCAAACTGTCCAACCATTACATCCATACCCAGTCAACATCTGGGTTTCCACATTCTGGGTTTTTCAAAGCCGGGGGACTCTCAACAACGGCTTCCCAGAATTCAGATCAAATCACAGAACACTTCTCAAAGTGAGTCCCAAAATAAAGCTACACATCAGGGCTTATATAGCCTTCTCCTGGCTCAGAGAATGTAACAACCTTATTGACTCACTGGCCAATCAAGAAGTATCTACTGAAAAACAAGCCTCCCACCCCAGGCTTCAGGTGCACATTAGCCTAGGGGCAGGGAAGATCTTTAAAATTTACATTCTTATTACATTGTATCTACTGAAAAACAAGCCTCCCACTCCAGGCTTCAGGTGCACATTAGCCTAGGGGCAGGGAAGATCTTTAAAATTTACATTCTTATTACATTTTATCTACTGAAAAACAAGCCTCCCACCCCAGGCTTCAGGTGCACATTAGCCTAGGGGCAGGGAAGATCTTTAAAATTAACATTCTTATTACATTTTATCTACTGAAAAACAAGCCTCCCACCCCAGGCTTCAGGTGCACATTAGCCTAGGGGCAGGGAAGATCTTCAAAATTTACATTCTTATTACAAGTAGCAATCTCAATAGGGCTTATTTTCGGGGGAGGGCTTATTTTAGAGGAATCTTACAGAGTAAGGCAGGGCTTATTTTCGGGATAGGTCTTATTATCGGGGAAACACGGTAATATTATAGCCAGGTTCCAAAATTCCCAGATCAAGGAGAGAATATTACAAGAAGCCAGGAAGAAACAATTCGAATACTGTGGAAACACAATCAGGATAATTCAGGATCTGGTAGCTTCTACACTGAGGGATCAAAGGGCTTGGAATGTGATATTCCAGAGGTCAAAGGAGCTGGGATTAAAACCAAAAATTACCTACCCAGCAAAACTGAGTATCATGTTTCAGGGGAAAATATGGTCATTCAGTGGAATAGAGGACTTTCAAGCATTCTTGATGAAAAAACCAGAGTTAAATAGAGAATCTGTGACATTCAGACACAAGAAACAAGAGAAGCATGAGAAGGTAAACAGGGAAAAGAAATCATAACAAACTTATCAAAGTTGAACTATTAACATTTCTATATGGAAAAATGATAATTGTAACTGATGAAACTTTTCTCAGTATGAAAATACTTGAAGGGAATATAAATATATATATATGTCTACATCAGAGGGCATATGGGCATATGAATACATATGTGAATGTGTGTATATATGTTTACAAGTATACATATATAGAGGGCACAGGACCAATTTAATTGGAAGGGATGATACTTAAAAGGTGAAAATAAGAGATGAGAGAGGAATATAATGAGAGGAGATGGGGAGAGACAGAATAGGGTAAACTATGTCATATAGAAAAGGCAAGGGAAAATGTTTACAATGGAGGGGAAGAACAGGAAGGCACAAGGGAATGGGTCAACCTTATTGTCATTGAATTTGGCTTGGGGAGGGAATGACATACACACTAACTAGGGTCTCTCACCCTAAAGGAGAGTAGAGGGGAAGGGGATGAGAGAGGGGATGATGGAAGGGAGGGCTGGCTGGGGGGAGGGAAGTTAGAAGCACCCACTTTTGAAAAGAGACAGGATCAAAGTAGAGAATAGAACAAGTGGGAGGTGGGATAGGAGGGAGTGAAAAAAAAACAATAATACTTGCATTACCTTTCTTAAAGGGGTATTGTGACAACTCCATTTTATAAAGATTGAAGTGCTATATGTGAGGTGTTAGTAGTAAAATTAAAGCAATAAAGATAGCTAGCATTTACACAGTGCTTTAGAGTTTATGAATCACTTTACATAATTTCATCTGTGCCTCACAATATCCCTATAAAGTGCCCACTATTACCCTGAAGACCAAAAAGATGAGCATTTGATTGGAGTTACAAAGATAATTAGTGAAATAGTTAGGACGCAAACCTAAGGTTTCTAAGCCCAAATGCAGTGCTGCATTTTCCTTGAAAATGCATTCTCACCAATATCTATATCACTTATTACCCAATGTTTTAATGTAATAATCTTCTGAGTCCATAGAGATTCATAAAACTATTTTGCCCTATACTGAATCCCAGATTAGTGTGTTTTTTGTGTCCATATACTTGCTTTCAATAGATTTTTTAGACTTTTTTTTTCCTCCCAGTCTCAGCTGTCATGAAAAAGTATAGTCCACCTCACTTTAAAAATTTTCTATTTCTGCTCTACTATGGCCTGTGAAATGAGTGTACCAAGTCTATTATTATTGTGTGAAAATAAGAGTAAATAGGCTCTCATTGACAACTTGGGGGAATCTTCTGTAAGTAAAGTGAGTAAGCTTTGTGACATCTATTTTGGTTACTCAGAATCCTTTATATCATTTAATTCTTGGTTCTTGAATGTATGCCATTTACTTGGGGGTTACCAGAAGTCTGACCTCTAATCAAAAGATAAATAGATATTTTTTTCTGTGTCCATGTATATATAAACAATACAAAACCTACATTATTTTTTTCAAAAATTTTCAAACCACATAAATTACCCACCAGTCAAAACCATATGGAAACACAGAAATGAAGTTTAAATTGGCTGCAAACCTCTAAACATAGAAGGGATATCACAGAATCATAGACTTGGAGTAGACCTTAGAGGTCACTGAGTGTACACCCTTCATTTTAGAAATAAGGAAATTGAGGCATGGAAAAGTTAAGTGATTTGTTCTCATAACTAGTATAAGAAATGAGATTTGAACCCAGGTTTTCCCAGCTCCACGTCTGATAAACTACATACTGCACCATGCTGTCTCTCAATAAGACAGAGTCAGAAGTTTAAGTTCTAAGGGATTTCTTATTTAGCTGATGTTAAATTGTGTAGAGATCCCTTGCCTACCAAATAGCACGTTTCCAAATTTGTTCTGCATATGATCAATTAAATATGAAATAGGAATGAAATTCTGAGATAATCCATACCACTAAATCCCTAGTTTGGGGAATTATTAAACTCTCTATTTTATATGGAAACTGTAGCCGAATCATCACATTTGGGATAATTTGATGAAAGCTAATAGTGAATGATAGATGCTGGAGACTTAAGGGCTTTATCCATATTTCACCCTCCATCTCCTGTGTCCATGGTACTTTTTAGTAAACTATTGATTGGTTCTAACCCCTATGGGCCAATTTTCAAATTAGGTAATTACTTTTTTGTGTATCTAAATCTTTCCTGAAGTTTCGATTGGGAATATTTCAATTAAATGTTATTCTTTCTGCACTACAAATTAATCCCTGTACTATACATCCCTTGAGTGTCTCACAAAGGAGCTGTGAAGATTAATCATTTAATGTGTGCAAACTGTTCTGAGATTCTTTGAGCTATCTAACATGCTATACATGCAAGTGTGCCTAGCATTACATGACAGATATGTTTCAGTTAAGGAATCAATAAGCATTTATTATAACATATAACATATGCCCAGCATCATGCTAAGTATTATTGGTCCTGTAAAAATAATATGTAAAATACAGTCTCTGAGAGCGCACAATATAGGAGGACTTAAGTGTAAGTCAAACTGAGAGAAAAATACAAAAACAGATGTAATTAAGTCATCCACCGGTTTATAGTAGTACAGAAGTGACCTTGGATTCTCAAAGACAATGGATAGAAAAATTCTTGTGCTAAGAATTTACTGTGCTAAACAATGAGTATCCAAAGAAAATGTAAAAATAGTCCCTTCCCTCAAGGGGCTTACATTAATTGGAGAAACCATATATACAGAAATCACTACCTACAAAATAAATACAAAATATTAATAAATTAACAATTATTTATTAATACCCTACTATGCAATAGGACAATTCATTAGGTACTAGGACACAGGAGTAAAAAATGTGGTAATCCCTCCTTATAATGAGTTAAGAGGGAGTAAACAGAAGTATGTCTGGGGTGCCTCGTAAAATGGTGATCATGGGAAGAGATTTATCAATCAGGACAGCACAGGTTTAGGAAAGAGGTTTTCAAGCATAGAAAGTCAAGGAGGAAAGGAAAAGGAAGTAAGGAGTCTGTAGAATAAGTCCAGGTATGAGTAAGGGGACTCTATAAAGTTTATTATATAGAAAAAAGAAAGCCCAGGAGGGAACTTAAGAGACAATCACTGTTAGTGTGAGTAACAGGGATAAAAATCCTGCAAAGGACACTGAGAAGGAACAGGCAAAACAGTAGGAGGGGACCAAGAGAGGGCAGGAACATGAAAACCTATAGATGAGAAAGCGATAAAGAGTACTGATCAATTACTATAGAGGTCAATAAGAATGAGGATCAATAAAATGCCATTAGATATGGCAAATAAAAGATCACTGGTAATTTTGGAGAGAGCAGTTTCAATGGAAGGATGAAACTGGAAGTGATACTGAAGAAGATTTAGAAAAGAATGAAAAGTAGGGACACAGAGACTAGATATCTTTTTTCAAGGAGTTTAGCTACTAGGAGGAGGGAGAGAAAGTATGAGAGCTGGTGAGCATCACAGGCTCTAATAAAATATGACAAAGTGTGCTATTTCAAAATAAATCATATCTCATACTTTAAATGCAGTTAGGGATTGTGGTTCTTCACTGAAGATTTAGTCTGATGCCTCATCAGGGTGTAGTAATGACTCTGGTCTCTTAAAAACTGTCTGTAAGATTTTACCAAGTTGTAAAGCTTTTAAGCAAGACATCAATCACTGATTGATTATACATCTGTCATTCAAAGACCAGTCTAAGTTAAGAGAGGCTCTTTAACCACCACAGTTGATAGACCTGATAATGAGTGGTCAAGGATTTGAACAGTTCCCCCCCCCCAAAAAAATAACCTACAAACTATTAACAATGATATTAAAGAGTGTTTCAAATAACTGCTAATGATTAGATGAAGACAAAATAATTTTGAAGATTTTATACGTAGAAACAGTAAGCCAGCAAAGGTAAAATACATAGAAATGGTCAATGTTGGTGAGGTTGTAAAAGGACAGACATTGTAATATGCCATCGTTTTTTGGGGAATTGTAAAATGGTCCAATAATTCTGAAAAGCAACTGGAATTATATGAAGACTATGACTAAAATGTCCATACTCTTGACACAGAGATTCTACTTCTAGGCATATACTTCAGGAAGATCAATGGTAATTAAAAAGAACCCTTAAAAAGTACACCAAAATATTTGTAGCAGCATTTCTTTAGTAATGAAGTGTTGGAAACAAAGTAGATACCCCATGATTGAGAAATAGCTAAGCAAAGTATTGGAATGTTGTCTTATAAGAAATAATGATATGACAAATAAATGGAAGCATTGCATATATTAATTAATACAACTAATTCTATTGATTTGAAACAGACTTCAACCCATTTATATCTCAGGTACAAGACAATAGAGTGAGGAAAGGATTAACTAGACAGATTCCAACTTCCACCATTTAACAATGTGGCTGTGGGCAAGTTCTTTCTTTCTTGTTTTTTTAATTACATTTTACTTTTTCCAGTGAACAAAAATTGATTTTCTCTTCTCTTCCTGCTCTACCCCCAACCACAGGGAGGGAGGAGGGGATAATAGTAATGAAATTTAAAGATTCCCCTGTATTGGCTTGATTTTTGGGTTGAGTGTTAAAAACCAGGGCTTGTGAATCCCACTTGTGGAATGGACTTGTTGATGTGAAAAGAGAGGGCTGAACTGGAAGGACCTGGTGCAATGGATTTAGAGAGAGGCCTAAGCAGAGAGAGGCAGAAGAACTTTTGGGAGCAACATCTTGGAGGCAGAGAGAGAGAGAGAGAGAGAGAGAGAGAGAGAGAGAGAGAGAGAGAGGATTGCTGAGGGTCAGTTGGTGCTGCTCAGGATTTTTGAGAGCTGCCACTTGGAGCTGCCAAGGACTGAGGAGAGACATGGCTGTGACACTGGTATTTTGTCTGTCTGTTTTGATGTTATTTTGCCAGATTCATCTGCTGGTAAAGGACAGTGCTGTTGTTGCAGATGTCCTGGAACCTTGCTGTTGGTTCAGAAGCCCTGAAGAAGGATTTTCTTGTTGTATGTTTACAGAAATCCTGGAAGAGGGTCTTGCTGATGTTTCCAGGGGTCCTGAAACTGTTATGTGACAGAGAGGGAATTGATGGGGACACTGGCAATGTATCTTGTGGCTTTGTTAAGCTTTGTCTCTCCAGGAACAGAGATTGCTGAGAACTTGCCTTGGGTCAAGATGAAGAAAAGACCTCTCTTTGGGTATTAAATGCTGTGATGATATCTTAAACTTGTTGTAGCCTGGGGATAGATGGACTTAGTGCTCTCTACTGTCCCTTTTGAGAAGATGCTTGGTGTTAACTGATGAGAATTGTAATTCATCTGTGATCCAGGGGTGGGAAACTTTTGACTTTTTTGTGCTCTGTGACTGACCAAATGAATGTACTTTGTTTATGATAAGAAACTAACCTCCATTTGAGAAGAGAGACTTTGTGATTGACTAAGTGAATGTACTTTCCAGGGGTGGAGTAGTACTTGGAAATTGTTGAATTACACTTGGTAAATGCTGTATTTTGATTTTCTCGGTTCTGTGAATGTTCTGCCTTTAATTTGTCACTGAATAAAATAGAGAGTTACTATGCTGGTATTCTGAACCTTGGAAGCTGCCTCTGTTTGGCATTACACAGGGCGGGGGTGGGGTGGGGCAGGGAGGCGGGAAGAAAAAGAACAACCAAATTCTTGTAATGTATATCAAGGGTCAAGCAAAAGAAATTCCTACATTATCTATGTTCAAAAATAATCTATGGGGGTGGCCAGGTGGCACAGCGAGTAAGAGCACTGGCTCCAGTGTCAGACTGACCTGGAGATCGAGTCCCGGGCTCAGACGCTTAGCACCCACCCAGAAACACCTGGCCCTGTAACACTGAGCAAGTTACTTAACCCCAATTGCTTAGGGGCAGCCAGGTGGCTCAGCGAGTAAGAGCACCGACTCCAGTGTCAGGATGACCTGGATCAAATCTGGCCTCAGATACTTAGCACCACACCCAGAAATAACTGGCCGTGTAACCCCGATTGCTTAAAAAAAATAATAATAATCTATGGCTCACTCTACATTTTGGGTCCATTACCTCTTTCGGGAGATAGGCAGCATATTTCATCAGTGGTCCATGGAATACCAGTTGGTCATTGAGTTGATGAGAGTTTTTTTTAAGTCAATTATCTTTTCTTTTCACATTTATTGCTATTGTATAAACTGAACAAGTGTTCTGCTCACTTCATTCAGTATTAGTTCACACAAATCTTTCCAGGTTTCATTTAAACCATCCCTTTCATCATCTGTCAACACAATAGCATTCTATTACATTCATATGCTATAATTTACTCAGTCCCCAATTGATGAATATCCCATTAATTTCTAGTTCTTTACCACCCCCACATACACATAGTCTCCAACCCAATTCTGCCCCCCCACACACACAAACACACAAAACCTGCCATAGATATTTTATACATTTGGGTCCTTTACTCACCTTTGATCTCTATGGAGTGTTGATCTAGTAGAGGTATTGCTGGGTCAAAGAGTATGCACAATTTAGTAACATTTTGGGAATAGTTCCAAATTGCTTTCCAGAATGCCTGGGCCAGTTCAGAGCTCCATCAACAATTCATTAATTTGCTTGTTTTCCCAAAGTCCCTCCAACATTTGTCAATTTCCTTTTTTGCCAACTTTGCCAATCTAATATGTCAGGTAGAAGTACAAATTTGCTCCAATTTGCATTCTTCTAATTATTAGTATTTAGAACATTTTTTTTCATATGACCATTAAGAGTCTGGATCTCTTCATTAGTAAATTGCCTATTTGTATCATTTGACTATATGCCAATGGAGAAAGCTGACAATATTTTTTTGTCCTTAATTTATTCATCTGTAAATCTCTATATAATCTCAAAAGTTCCTTTCAATTTTATTGTTCTATAGTTCATATACATGATACTCCATCACCCAGTTTCTTGCCTTTTCACTAGAGGTCTCCAAACCTTGAAAATTCTCCCTCTTCACCTCTGTCTCCTGGCTTCTGTGGTTTCATTCAATACAGTTTCTTCTGACGGAAATGTTTCCCATTGGTCTCTCCCTCTTGTCCTTGCCACACATATGGACACTAACACATCCAGTACTAATATGGAAACTTCTGAGATTATCTTCTGCTAAACTGCATTTATTTTGTGCGTACATAGTAATTAATACATTATCTCCCTATTGGAATATAACCTCCTTCAAGGAAGGAACCCTATTTATTGACCATGTTATTGATTCTCTCTATTCCCAGTTCTTTGCACAGTGTCTGGCACAGAGTAAGTACTTAATAAAATACTTGTTGGTTGACTAATTGGCTGATTTTCCTAGTACACAATCTGCTCTTGTATCTCTTCAAACTTAATTAGACTAGCTCTTGGAGGGCAGGCATAAAAAGTCCATCACTAGGTCCATAATCAAAACTTTTTCCCAGGAGCCAAGATGGTATGGCAGAGGGAGCACTTTGCTGAATATTTCCAACATTCCCTTCCAAACAAACAATAGTCCTTGGAAGCAGAAGTGGTTGTGACAGCAGCAACAGGAGTACCAGACACTATCACCAACCAGAGACTGGATGCCCAGTCAGAAAAAGAATACAGGGAATTCCTATATTGGCACTCTGCACAGTACATTTAACAACTCTACTGCTCATACCCCAGGTCCAGACTTCAGTTTAAGAATGAAGAGGGAGCAGGGACTCTAGTTCCTGGTCACAGTTTCAGGGAGGAAAGGAGCATTAGCACTTGTAGAATCAAGGGAGTAAGGGCCCTTTCTGGGTAGTGAACACATTTATCTCCTGATCATAACACTTCAAAGCAGGAACACCTCAAATGTCCCCAGATTTAGCTGTGAAAACAGTAGGGGAAAAACCTGAAGCTTGGGGAAGTGCCTACCCCACTTCACACTAGCAGAGCCCACCTCTAACAAAAATCCAAAGTCAAGAAATGGGCTGAAAAATGAGCAAACCACAACAAAAAAAGAATCTGACCACTAAAAACCTTCTATGGTGCAGAAAAATTCAGATTAGGTAATAGCCCAACAAGAATTCCTAGAAGAGCTAAAGAGATTTTTTTGAAACAGAACAAAAAATGATATTAAAAATAACATGTGAGGTAGAAAAGAATTGGAAAAAGAAATTAAAGAAATCCAAGAAAATTATGAAAAGAGAAGTAACAGCTTGGTAAAAGAGGCACAAAAATATTGAAGAATATAACTTTAAAAAGCAGAATTAGAGAAATGGAAAAGGAAGTACAAAACTCCACTAAAGAAAATAATTCTTGGAAAAATATAATTGTTCAAGTGAAAGTGAACGATTCTATTAGAAATCAAGAAACAATAAAACAGTCAAAAGAAAGAAAAATGTGAAATATCTTAAAAAAAAAGACTGACATGGAAAATAGAGGAGAGACAATTTAAAAATTATTACAATACCTGAAAGCCTTGATTAAAACTCTGTTTTCCCGCAGATCTTGCTTTTAACCAATATAGCCTTCAAAAACCCCAAAGCCATCTGTATGCCAAAATGAGGCACCATAATCAAACTTTACCGGAGAAATATAATTCTAAATCTATAGAATCCTGTAAACTACAATAGAACAATTATTCTGATCACTGTTGCTGGTTTACATTATTACATATATGTTCATTTGAGACCATATCCTGTCTTTTAAATTACGGTTTTTTTGTTTGTTTGTTTGTTTGTTTGTTTTTAAGCAATTGGGGTTAAGTAACTTGCTCAAGGTTACAAGGCCAGTTATTTCTGGGTGTGGTGCTAAGTATCTGAGCCTGGATTCCATCCCCAGGTCATTCCGACACTGGAGCCGGTGCTCTCACTTGCTGAGCCACCTGGCCACCCCTAAGCAGTTGGGGTTAAGTAACTTGCTCAAGGTTACACAGCCAGGTATTTCTGGGTGGGTGCTAATTATCTGAGCCCTGATTCGATCCCCAGGTCGTCCTGACACTGGGGCTGGTGCTCTTACTTGCTGTGCTACCTGGCCGCCCCAAATTATGGTGGTGTTTTTTTTTTAAATAAAGATAGAAGGTGATTTTGAAAATGGGATAAGTCGAAAACTTTAAAGCACCTGACATAAGGGTTTTCAACTTTTTTTGTTCCACGGACCCTTTGAGCAAGCCAGTGAATCCTTTGAGACCCTTCTCAGAATAATGTTTTTAAATGCATAAAATAAAATATTGAGCATTACACAGGAAAACAATTATACTGAAATGTCATTATAAAAATATTAAAACTGTAAGTTAATGGAACTCAGCTTAAGAATCCCTGGATTATAGAGTGCTCCTTGGTATAAGCTATACCTGTAAAATTTTATCTGGAAAAAAAAATATATGGATGTTAAAAAATTACATTGAGTTTAGGCAACACTCAGGTTTTTTTTTTTTTATTAAAAAAAAGAGATAAAGGTATGGCCTATATTTAAACCACTATAGTTATTGCATCTACTTTTTGCTTATGGTGGTTATTCAAGCAAAATTCAACCTCAACTTTTACAGTTCAGAAATATTTGTTCTTTTATAAACTTGAGCACTTTATCAAAAATGAATAAGAGAATTAAGTGCACTGTGAACACCTGTTTTTTCTAGAAATTCCAAGGCTAAGAAGCATCTCTTAGAATAAGATAATAATGCAAACATTTGTGCAGGCATGCACAGACATTCTCTGCCTTTGTCACTGTATCAGGCATAGTGGAATCATTACATGTGTTTCTGTTGTTTGTAGCTTTGCAGGGTCATGACACATCCTTCAGACTTACTTTTTATCTCCTGATCGATAGAGGTTCAGACATAGTGCAGTGTAAAATAATATTCATGTGGTTTCTGCTAAGAAAGGGGAAGGAGGACAAAAAAGAAAAAGCTGAAGGAAAAAAGAAAGAGAGAAGAGAGTAAAACCAGAACAAGATTGCTTTGGATAAAAGATTGATGAAGAGGTGTTCAGTGTTTGCAGGAGAAAACATTTGTGAAAACAACTGATGTCAGGAGCTTTTGATAAGACATGTAAAAATTTCATTTTAATATTTATTGCTTGTTGCGAAATTGATAGGCTGCTCCTGTGTGATGAGGTCAGAATAGAAGAGATTGGTGCAGGCAAATTCATTATTTCTTCCTGTGTTCTATTTTGATGTTAGTGTATTTTTTCTCCTCCAATCCACTGCCCTGTTGCATCCCTCCCCCCTGCAATTTCTCTGTAATGTAATTTTCCTGTCATCTCTTATAAAATACTTGGGTACCCATCTGTTGTAGGGGTAGGGATAAAAATAGCTCTCTTTGGAAGAAAAACTGAACATAACCTGCTAAGGATCTATATTTGTAAACCATATGAAAGATAAATCAATAAAATCAATTCTCTAATGGACTTTTATAAAATTATGTTGTCTGGTACCACAGGAGCTTGTCCCCCAATGCCCTTTCTCTAGTATTGTTCATAAGATACCCTTGTGTATTCTAATCAGAAAACATATTTACTTGTACTGCAGTGGTCTCCTGGAGAAGGTCTGCATGCATATATGGAACAGGGATCTTTTAATGAAGATTTTAGAATCTTATATTGTTAAAGGAGGAAAAAAAAGATGGAAGGAAACCAGAATGCGTGACAGTGGTTAGAAATTCCTCAAAGGCCTTGACTTATAGTTCTAAATAGATGGCAGGGAGAAAAAAACAATGACTATATATGTTTTAGGGAGAACATTACAGGAGTTTGGCAATACCTATAACAAATATTTTTGCCAAAGTCTAGGGTACAGTCAAGAGGCTAGGAATTTACTGAACAGCCTTCCCTCAGTTCTTCTTATTGATGTGAGCACTCTCTCCACTGTATCAGAACTCCTCTCAGCCTCCTTATCTTTTCCGATATCCATGTGTTTCCTTAAACCCAGGTTGGACTTTTCTTCCTTCTCCTCTTCCTCCTCTTCCTCTCCCTCCTCCTCCCTAGTTTCTTGTTCTTATATATAAGAACATTAATGTAAAATATGTATATATATATATATATAAAATAATTTTTTAGGGAAAATAATCATTCACAGGAAAATAAAGTACAAGCATTAATTTGTAGCACCAAAGAAAAAGATATTTAGAAGAAAAAAAACTTAAGCGGACTAGTCCTATTATTTTGTTACCCAAAAAATAACATTTTTTAATCTCCAAAGAAAATTCTACATAACTATTCTTTCTCCATTATAGTCTCATTATCCTTTTCACTTTTT
>NW_027187349.1:6028086-6042802 GCF_028583685.1 Petaurus breviceps papuanus
GCTATTCTACATTAGATACTGCTTCTTTTTTCCAGAGAAGACATGCATAACCTTTCAAGATAACTCAATATTATGTGAAAAAATATATATATATACACACATTGATGCATAAGAGTCAGTAAAGATGATAGAATGGAATTGTATGTATAATTTGATAGGGAAGTATAATGACCTGGGGCTCCAAGAGGCTGGAAGTATACTGGACATTCAGTGTTGATATGGCAGCTTGTTAAAATGCATAAGAGAATAAGATGAAGTTTATAAAATAAAGAACCAGGTGAATAGAAGAGGATAATTACTGAAAAAATGTTAAAGAGCCAAAGGTTCTGAAAATGGGAATGGAAAAGAAGTTAGAAGGAGAATTGTAGATGTGGTCTGGCAGTGTATCTACACTTTTGGCAGGTTAATAGGGTTTTCTAAACCTATCTCAAAACTATTATTACATAGTTCATAAATTCTCATCACTGAACCATGAAGTTGACATTTAAACAAATTCTAGAGGGAAAGTAAGAATTTTTAAGAAAAATTTAGTGTGTAGTCAACTCCAAAAAATATTCAATTCATCTCTAAAAATCATTTGTCTAGGTTTTTTCCCTTCTTCTTCTATACTTACAAAGCTGGATTTATCATTTTATTTTCATCAAGTATATATTGAGACCTAGCTATAAGCAAGGCACTGGGTTAAGTGTAATAGTTGATAAAAGAACTATGAAACACCATCTTTATCCTCAAAAAACTTTTTGAATACCTGGAGGAAGAAGATATAAACACATGAAAATAGATACCATGAGTTCTCAGCAGCAAGCCTGGTACAGAGCTTAGGCTTTTGGTCCCTGCTTCCAATAGGATATTGAGCTCTAGTTAGGCCTTGCCCCCTTCATAAGTTCTGAATTGAGACTGGGCCCTGCCTCTTTCTATAGATCTGAATGGATCAGAAGGGTCAGGGGTCTCAGTCCCCTGAATTGGGAGGCCAAGGAAGTGCTTGTACTCCCTCCAAAATTCCTGGATAAGATGGCTAAACACAGGTTCTGTTTTTTTCTTAAAGCCCTAGACAAGGTTCTATGAGCTAGCTCAAATCTGAAGATTATGGTATGGTCCTTTGTCTTTGTGCTTGAGAAAAATAGACAGGGATCTCCTCTCTGGCTTTCTCTTTATTATTCCTTCTTGTTTGCTGAACCTCTGCTTTGTCTGGACTGTCTTCTTATGTACTTAACATGCAGGAGAGGGAGTTGTGCTTGGCTAGGACCTTCCATGGCACTGTCTTTGCCAGAAGACTTTCTGTATTAACTTCTGACTACCCTATACTGTTAACTCATACCGAGCTTTCAGTCCACTATTTCTACAAGTGAGTTGATTGTAAATTAATATGATTGAACACATTTGTGTGTGAAAGATCAGCAGAAGTCAAACTTCAAGTTTTAAAAATACCAAACCAACTGCATATTATATAAAGGTATTTCATGAAGCAAAATTTTGTCACAGTAAAGTGCTAAGCTGGTCACTGGGAATAGAGTTGTACAATATTGAAATACTGGTGTTAGTTCCATGTGCTGGTCTCCCCCTTCATTCTTTCACTAGATACAATGTTTTCTTCCTTCCATGCCTCATTCTGGCCTTTCAGCAATCAAAACACATTTTCAGTGCCTTTTTTTTTTTAAAGCAATCAGGGTTAAGTAACTTTCTCAAGGTTACACTGCCAGTTATTTCTGGGTGTGGTGCTAAGTATCTGAGCCCGGATTTGATCGCCAGGTCATCCCAACACTGGAGCCAGTACTCTTACTCGCTGAGCCACATGGCCACCCCTTCAGTGCCCTTTTGATAGAAACTTTTCTAAGCCCTCATCACCTTTAAAAATTCTACCACTGTGCCCATCAACTGGGGAATGGCTGAACAAGCTGTGGGACATGATTGTGATGGAACATTATTGTGCTATAAGTAATGAAAAGCAGGATGATGTCAGAAACACCTGGAAAGACTTGCATGAATAGATGCAGAATGAAGTGAGTAGAAGCAGGAGAACATTGTACACATCAACAACAGTATTATAAAATAAAGAAATGTAAATGACAGCTATTCTCAGCAAATGAATACATTTTTCATCTTCCTTTGAGTTTGAAAGCTAATCTGATTATGTAATATAGAGACACAAAGGACCTTACAGCTTATCTAATCCAACCACTTCATTTCAGGCCAACAAAGGTCAATTTTCAATTTTTTTTTCAATATTTTTCAGGAAGGAGGTTGCAAAGGAACAGAAACCTCCTCAGTCCAAATCCACTGCTCTTTCCCCTAGATCACAACTTACCTTGATGATTGGTCAGTTAAATCACTTCAATCAGTCAACAAGTATTTAATAAGCACTCACTATATGTCAGGCAATAGGCTTAGAGCTAAGATGCAAAGCATGGCAAAAATGTGGGTCCCTGTCCTCAAAGATTTCATTCTCCAGGGGGAAACAACTTTTATGTACATAACTATGTACAAACATGACACTATGCCATGTAAATCTCAGAAGGAAGGCATTGAGGAGCTGGCGGAAACTGGCTAAGAAATCAAAGTAGTTGGGGTTATGGCCTTTCTCTTGAAGGACAAGGGACCAGAACATAGAAGTGATGAGGTAGTTCATTCCAGACATAAAGGACAGCTAGTGAAAAGGCACAAGGATTGAGTTTCCTATTTGTTTAGTTCAGTAATTTTTTCAGTCCATAACATTTTCTCTCATAATTTTAAATTGCTTTCAAGAATGAATGGGCCAATTCTGGTCTCCACCAACAATAACTGAATATGTGATATTTCCACAAATCCTCCAGCATTAATTATTCACATCTTTTTTCATCCTGGCCAATTTTCTGGGTATCAGGTGAAAGCTAAGGGTTATTTTGATTTGCATTTCTCTTATTACAGTATTAGTAATTTGGAAGATTGTTTTATATGGTTATTATGAATTTGCAATCCTTAATTTGAGAATTGCTTACTCATAACTTTTGACCATTTATCTACAGGAAAATCAATATTCTTCTATTTGTAGTTTTCTTCAAGTTGTCCTTATCTATGGTCTTGGGAAGACACGGCTAAGTGGATCCTCAGGCTAATCTTTTCATATATATTGTCCACTGCCTTTTATTACTTCATGAAGCAATACTGCTTATAGTCTTCTGCCATCTTACTCTACAGTGTCCGAGAAAGGTGTTTCTGTTCTAAATTAACTAGAGGACTAGCTTTAGAGTCAGGTACACCTGAACCACAGTAACTTTGTGACCATGGGGAAGTCATTCAAACAAAAAATAAGTCTGTAAGATTATAAAGAGCTATTGCTGATCTGAACTGGTCAAGGGAATTTCTTCATTTCCTATATCAGTGAAATCACAAGCCCTAGCCATCTATTACATGATATTATATTTTATGGAACCAAGTGTTTCAAAAAATTATGCTCCATATTTCCTTTCATGGCCTTATTCAATGAGAAGTAACTCATTCACTGCCTTTGTTTGCTTCTCCAAGGATAAACTGCAAGCCATCTTTCTATTTAGTTTAACTTCTTTTTTTCTTCTAAATCTATGATTCTCTGATCCTGTGAATTCAGAAGACAAATAAAAGAGAACTTAGAGGCCATGCAACTGAACCTCTTCATTTTATAGATAAAGAAAGAGAGGCCCAGAAAAGATCTGAAGCCAGGGCCTCTGATTTCAAATCCAGCCTACCCAACATGGTACTGATCTGCCTCTCAAGAGAATGTCAATATTAATGTGATTCAGCTGTTCTAATAATGTCAATTTAATGGTCATTGCAGAAAATTTTTTTCTTAGTGTAGCAATTGTTAACATTGACAAATGATTTAAAAACCATATAACTTTTAGCACTCAGTCTTCTTCTACCAAAGTCACTAGGCAAAGGGAAAGATTATTTCAGAAGATAATTCTGGGAAGACCATGGAGGTAGGTGAGAAAATTGAAAGCTCTTAAGATTTTCCTCCACAAAAGAGATAAAATAATGTTTCTGGGCAAACATAGAGCTCTGAAAACAAATAAGAGTGGGGTAGAATAGTGGTTCCCTTGGGGAAATCAGAGAAGACCAGAAGAAAAATCCCAAGATGAGATTTCTTCCCACTGAAGAGTAAACACCTCCAGGTTAGGGTCCACTTTATCAACTAGTGGCAAGCTGGTTAAACAAGGAACTGCAGGCCCTGGTGTTAGCTGGGTTAGGAGGCTGCCTCCAGTTTGCTACAGGAACTTTTACCCACAATGATAGGACTTAGGCATTTGACCTGGGGAAGATCTAAGGAACCTCTACTGACCAGGAACACCAGACGTAGTTGTGCTGTGGAGAGGGGTGAAGGGTGGGTGAGAAGGAACCAGCACCCACCCAGTGAGTGCAGAAGCAGTGGGGCAGAAAACCCCTGGCTGTGGGAACTTACAGGAGGCTGGAGGTCTTGGTTTGAGTTCAAGGTCAGAGGGGAAAACTGAAATGGGTTAGAGGACAGATGCACCATCCCCCATACCTTAGGCCTAGAGGTGATTATAAAAACTAAATCATTACCAAAAAAAATGCATAGGCAAAGGAGAAAGAATCCAACCATAGAGGGCTACTATGGAAATAGAGAAATTTGAAGTTCACCTAACAAAGAAAACCTCTTCTACTCCAAAGAGTAATGTCAAATGGTCACCTGCCCAAAAAGAATTCATTGAAGAACTTAAAAGTCTTTAAAAATCAAGTAAGAGAGGTGGAAGGAAAATTAAAAAGAAAAAGAATACAAGAAAAACAAGATTATGAAAGTCAAACTATTAGCAAAGGAGATCCAAAATCTTAAGGAAGAGAATGACTCCTTGAAAATCAGAATTGGTAAAGGGGAGTCAGCAAAGTTACAAGAGATGAAGAAATATATATATATATATATATATATATATATATATATATATATATATAGTGAAAAAATAGAAGAGAATGTGAAACATCTCATAAAAAAACAACCAATCTAGAGAACAAATCAAGAAGAGGAAACAAGAATAACATAAATGAAGTGCAAAAAAGAAGAACCAATACAGAGAAATTAGATGGAGGAGGGGGCTGTTCTAGAAACCTAATCTCATTCGGGAATGGGATGAAGAGGGGAAAACACATATACATCTAGAAGAGTATAAAAGTCTTCTAAATTTAGAAAGAAATAAAACTCGAAGGGATTGGGGGAGGAGAGGTTAAAGGAGGGATCTCTGCAGGTGAGGGTGAAAGAATAGGTTAAAAAAGGGACATAGAAGAGTCTTTAGATTTAGGGGAATAGGAGGATAAGGAAGGGATTGCTGGAGTGGTGGTAGGTTAAGTAATAGGAGGGCAAGATAGCAGGCAAAAGTAAAGTAGAGAAGGAGTTAGGAGAGATGGGAAAAAAGAGATATGTACAAACATAAAAACAAGACTAGGAGTAGAATCTCTTAGGGAAAGTATATGTTTACATATGTATATATGTGTGTGTGTTTATATATAGATATAAAATTACCTATATATAAATATATCTGTGCTCAATTGTAGCCTTGGGGTGGTGGGTAGAGAGGAGGAAGGGGGAATGAAAGAACAAAGTAAAAAGTGTACAGCAAAGAACAAAAGAAAACCTACAAGGAAGCAAAGAAAAGGTGAACAGCTTTAACATAATGTACAGTATTTAATATACAGAATTTCTTAAAATGATAAGTTATTGCTATATATTCTGAGTCCTCTCCTATGTTCTATTGTGACTTTTTTCTTTTTTGTTTTATATTTAAATTTACAATGCTTCTTTTTCTTTTCTTATTATGTATTTAAGTTTTAGTATTTGTTTAAAATTTAAAAAAAGAAAGATTATTTCATAAATAACTATTTTTTCCCTTGCTTAATGGATTGCTATGGTCAAATAATTCATCACCTAATAGGTCAAACTACTCTTTATGCACCTCTCAGAATTTACATTAGTATTTCTAGTTGGACATCAGATTCAGAACGCTACTCAAACCACACTCAAAGTTTAACAGATCATAATCTTCTTTGCTGATTTTTTTCTATTGGCATTTTTGGTTGTTTGTTTGTTTTAAGAGCCCAGGATCACACTCATGCTATGATAAGATATGATAAGTCTAAGAAATGGAAATTATATTATCCAGGAAATGTATCATCAGAAAGAAACATGAGTCCATAATTTAGTGAAAGAAAGAATAACAAGCATGTATAATTGATGGTACCCACAGAATGTTAAAAGACCAAAAGGAAAGACTTTAGCACGTTAGCTAGATCTTCTCTGGAGGGGATATAGAAAAACAAGGACAACAATGATGAAAAGATCTATAAAGTAGGGATCTCTAGAGGGGAGACACAACCTGCTTCATTAGAGTGAGGGCTTATGTCAAAGAAATCATAGATACATCGATGTATTAAAACATAAATATCAAATGAGAGGTTCCATTTTCATCTTCTCTTACAATTAGCTACTACTCAGCTGATCTAATCAAGCACTCAAGGAAATTGAAGTTTCTAATGGAAGCTGGACAAGCTATACTCAGATTAATCTGGCTCCTGGCCAATCAATAGAAATGTGCACACTGGTTTGACTACTGGCCAAATTATGTCAAAAGTTATTTAAAATAATGGCTTCTGTGTCTGCAGTAGTTTTCCTGAATTTTTATTAGTTGTTCTAATGAAATTTCATTCCAGGTCTTATTATTTTATTAACCATTTCTATTAAGTATAGATTTGGGGGTCAGCTTTCTTTGACTTCAGTGGAAGATATCTTCAGATACTTGATTCTGATATCATGTTCCTCAAGAATTAACCCAATGATCTGCATATAGTGTTCCATAAAAGTTTGTTGAATTAAATTCTGTCTTTTGCTTTCACAGAATCATCTTCAGAAAAGTTTAATGTTGTTACAAGTCCATTTTTTTGTCTCTAAAAGACTGACCTCTTCACTCTTAAAGTGCACAAAGCTGCTACTCATTTATTGAGGATGACTGGTAGTCCATCAGAGAAAGATAAGATTTAGATTGCATGGTGATACTGGTAATAGGAGGAGGTGTTTTCAGTATAGCAAATCTCTTCATTTTACAGGTTAAAAAAAATTGAGGCTCTGGTCATAGCCCTTGTGCTCCTAAATATTAGGCCTAGAATGTGAACTCAAGACCAAGAGCTTTTCCCACTAAGTAAGACTGCTTTACATCAACTTGTGCATATCTGCTGTCAACCTGTAGCCATATAAAGTCACAAGTAAAGGAGAAGAGTGCTACTCATCAATGCAACTGTTATGTAAAAAAAAATTTCCACAGATTCCTAAAAAGATTTTATGATACAATATATGAGACACACATAGAATTAGAAACAAACTTTTAAAATTCTTTTATGACAAATTTCCACACAGTCAGTTGCTCTCTACCAGAGTATACCCACACTGAATCCATAAAAACAAATCAGAACTTTTCCCTGAAGAGGGCTTCCTTCTCCTCTCTCTACATTTCCAGTTACTATTCCCAGAGGGCCAGCAAGCAGAATCTTCCTCTTATTTATCAAAAGAAGAAGGAATAGTCAGTTTTTCAGAAAAATCAATTTCTTACTAAGTGATATTTACAAACAGGGAAACAGGAGAGCATCAAGTGGTGGTGGGCACAGAAGCAAACTCCTCCAGTTGTGAGGCGTCATGACTATTGTTTCATACATCACAGGATGTCTACATTATTACAACGTTCTTTGTGATTCTCTAGGTAAGAAATCTGGGCTCTTCTCATGGAAAATAAGTAAGGGAGTACACTGTCTGTGGCAGTTGTTGCAGTAAATATGGTAAAACAGACACAGACACAGACACACACACCCACACACACACACACAAGGAAGCCTTTCTTCTTTCCTTTCTAAACAAAAGAATATCAACATTCTCTGCAAAGCAGACCTAAAAATATATTCATTTTTAAACAGCTATCCATGTCTGAGAATGTATCAATATAGTCATTTAAACTTAAATTGAATTTAATTGTAGAATGAAATCTTGTTTGAAATACTGTTCAATGGCAAATGAATAATGAGTTGGATTAGAGACTATAGTATGAACATTTAAACCTTGCAATGAAATGAAGTCTACAGAATAACTTTTCTCCTTTATTTGATGCATTCACAGAGGTTACTGATTAGATATAGTAGGATACAGTACTTTCTTATTTAAGAGTACCAGGCCATTGACTACCCTGGATGTCTTGGTTTAAAGATTACATAAGACTTCTTTAAATCCTAGGCTAAGGATTCATATAACAAGAGACAATGCATGGTGACTTCATCTTTGGATGTCTAGGACACCTTCCTGGTAGGTGCTTCTCATGTTTCCAGGGTCATTCATGCTCTGTAAAAGTTTTCCCATGGGGGCAGCTAGGTGGTGCAGTTAATAAACCTCGGGCCCTGGAGTCAGGAGGACCTGAGCTCAAATCCAGCCTCTGACACTTGACACTTACTAGCTGTGTGACCTTGGGCAAGTCACTTAACCCCAATTGCCCTGCCTTTTCCCCTCCAAAAAGATAAAAAAAGAAGAAAAAGAAATTAAAATACTTTTGAACAAACAAAATTAACACAGTCAAAACTAGAAGGAAAAAGTTTTGCAGCAATTTTCTCTGATAAAGTCCTCATTTCTCAAATGTATAGGGAACTAATCCTAATTTATAAAAATAGGAGCCATTCTCTAGTTGACAAATGGTCAGAAGAAGAAATAAAAGTTATCAATAGTCACCTGAAAAAATGTTCTAAATCACAACTGATTAGAAATATTGGAATTAAAACAACTCTGAGCATTATCTGACACCTATCAAATTGGCTCACCTAAGAGGAACCTAGGTGACTCAGTAGATAGGGTGCTAGGCCAAGAGGCAGGAAGACTTATTTTCCTTAAGTCCAAATCTCACCTCAGATATTTATTAGCTGCATGACCCTGGGCAAGTCACTTAACCTTGTTTGCCTCAATTTTCTCATCTGTAAAATGAGCAGGAAAAGGAAATGTGCAAACCGTTCCAGTATCTTTGCCAAGAAAATCCAAATGAGGTCACAGAGTCAGATACAACTGAAAAATGACTGAACAATAACTGAACACAACATGACAGAAAAGGAAAAATGACAAATGCTGGAGGGCATGTGGAAAAATTGGGACACTAACACACTGTTGCTAGAGTTGTGAACTAGTCAAACATTGTGGAAAATAATTTGGAACTATACTCAAAGGGCTATAAAACTGCTTATACACCCTCTGACCTAGCAATATTACTACTAGGTCTATATCCAGAAAAAAAAAATCCAAGAAAAGTGAAAAGAATCTGTACAAAAATATATATAGCAACTCTTTTTTGTGGAGGCAAATATCTGGAAATCTAGAGGATGCCCATCAACTGAAGAAGGGCTGAACAAGCTGTGGTATATGATTGCAATGAAATACAAATGTGCTTTATGATCAGCAGGATGGTTTCAGAAAAATCTAGGAAGACTTATACGAATGCATGCTAAGTGATGTTAGCAAAACCAGGAGAACCTTGTACACAATTACAGCAATGTTGTCAGGATGATCAACTGTGAAAGATTTAGCTACTCTGATTAAGAAAAGGATCCAAGACAATTCCAAAGGACCCATAATGAAAAATGCTATTCACCTCCAAAGAGAGAACCAATAAATTCTGAGCACATATTGAAACATATTTTAAACTTCATTTTTGTTGTTTTATTCTGTTTGTTTTCTTTTTTAAATTTTTTTTAAAATTTTTTAGTTTACATCATTCATTTCCACAAGATTTTGAGTTACAAATTTTCTCCCCAATTTTCCCTACCCACCATCCCAAAACAGCATTCCCACTGAATATCCCCTCCCCCAATCTGCTCTCTCCCATATCTTCCCCCATTCCCCCTTCAACATTCCAGTAGGGCACAGTAGATCTCTGTGCCCCAGTACCTATATATCTCATTTCCCAATTAATTGTAAAATATTAATATTAATATGTATATATATTTAAACATTTGATTTTAAAACTTTGGATTCCAGATTCTTTCCCTTCCTCCCTTGTCACTCACCTTCACTGGAAAGATAAGCAATTCAATATAGGTTGTACATGAGTAGCTATGCAAACATTTCTATAGTGGATATATTGTGGCAGACTGACTATATTTCCCTCTATCCTATCCTACGCCCCACTTGTTCTATTCTCTACTTTGATCCTTTCTCTTTTCAAAAGTGGGTGCTTCCAATTTCCCACCCCCCAGCCTGCCCTCCCTTCCATTATCCCCCCTCTCTTCCCCTTCCCCTCTATTCTCTGTAGGGCGAGATACCCTATTTAGTGTGTATGTCATTCCCTCCCTAAGCCAAATTCAATGAGAATAAGGTTGACCCATTCCCTTTTGCCTTCCTGTACCTCCTCTCCATTGTAACAATTTTTCCTTGCCTCTTCTATATAATTTACCCCAAACTGTCTCTCCCCATCTCCTCTCATTATATTCCTCTCTCACATCTTATTTTCACCTTTTAAGTATCATCCCTTCCTATTCAATTGGTCCTGTGCCCTCTAGCTATGTATACCTGTAAACATATATACACACATTCACACATGTATTCATACGCCTATATATCCTCCTATACAGACATATATATATGCATGTATACATATACATATATATATATACATATATATACACATACATATACACATATATACATTTCTATTCCCTTCAGCGATTCTCATACTGAGAAAAGTTTCATAAGTCAGAATTATCGTTTTTCCATGTAGGAATATAAGTAGTTCAGCTTTGATAAGTTCCTATTGATTTCTTTTCCCTGTTTACCTTCTCAAGCTTCTCTTGCTTCTTGTATATGAATGTCAAATTTTCTATTCAACTCTGGTTTTTTCATCAAGAATACTTGAAATTCCTCTATTCCACTGAATGACTATATTTTCCCCTGGAACAAGATACTCAGTTTTGCTGGGTAGGTGATTCTTGGTTTTAATCCCAGCTCCTTTGACCTCCGGAATATCATATTCCAAGCCCTTCAATCCCTCAATATGGAAGCTGCCAGGTCCTGTGATATCCTGATTGTGTTTCCACAATATTCAAATTGTTTCTTCCTAGCTGCTTTTAATATTTTCTCCTTGATTTGGGAACTTTGGAACCTGGCTATAATGTTTCTAGGAGTTTTCTTTTTGGGATCTTTTTCAGGTGATCAGAGGATTCTTTCAATCTCAATTTTGCCCTCTGGTTCTAAAACATCAGGGCAATTTTCCTTGAGAATTTCTTGAAGGATGATTTCTAGGTTCTATTTTTGATCATGGCTTTTAGGTAGTCCAATAATTTTTAAATGATCTCTCCTGGATCTATTTTCTAGGTCAGTGGTTTTTCCAATGAGATATTTCACATTGCCTTCTATTTTTCATTTGTTTGGATCTGTTTAATAGTATCTTTATTTCTCATAAAGTCACTAGCCTCCATTTGCTCCAATCTAATTCTGAAGGAAGGATTCTCTTCAGTGATCTTTTGAGAGTCTTTTTCCATCAGAAAAATTCAGCTTTTTAAGGCATTCTTCTCCTCATTGCCTTTTTGAGCCTCTTTTGCCATCTGAGTTATTCTATTTTTTAAGGTATTATTTTCTTCAGTCAGGCTGTTGACTGTCATTTCATAATTTTCTTGCATGTTTCTCATTTCTCTTCCCAATTTTCCCTCCACTTCTCTTATTTGCTTTTCTAAATCCTTTTTAAACTCCTCTATGGCCTAAAACCAGCTCATATTTTTCTTGGAAGCTTTTGGTGCAGGAGTTCTGACTTCACTGTCTTCCTCCTGTTCCATGCTTTGATCCTTTTTGTCCCCAAATTATGAGTGCAAAGTTTGGTTGCTCTGTGTGCTTTGCTTCCTTTGCCTGCTTTTGTTGCCCCTCAGTTGCTTGATTTGGGGGCTTTTTGCCACAGTAGAAATTTGCTACCAGAAATGAGAGCTTTATCCCAAATGCTGGGGTTTTCTCAGCTGCCAAAGGTATTAGTTGGGTGCCCTCGCTGAAGCCTCCACCTGCTCTGGCAAGCTGGTCACACACCCCAGGATCTCCACCCTAGACAGTGTAGCAGCAAGCACCCCAAGCGTCCTCAGGGTTTGCCGCCACCACAGGTTCTTGGATCCAGTCAACATCTGGGTTTCCACATCTGGGTTTTTCAAAGTCGGGGGACTCTCAACAACGGCTTCCCAGAATTCAGATCAAATCACAGAACACTTCTCAAAGTGAGTCCCAAAACAAAGCTACACATCAGGGCTTATATAGCCTTCTCCTGGCTCAGAGAATGTAACAACCTTATTGACCCACTGGCCAATCAAAAAGTATCTACTGAAAAACAAGCCTCCCTCCCCAGGCTTCAGGTGCATTTTAGCCTAGGGGCAGGGAAGATCTTCCAAATTTGCATTCCCATTACAGACAGTGATCCAGATCCAAGTAGGTTAAAGCAAATGCGATTACCCCTCACACTGGTCGCTCGGTCCCCCTACATTCTGCAAGGCAGGAACTAAAGCTGCCATGTGGCAGGTGGTGGTGCCTCAGCCGCTTCTCGCACTGGGGGCAAAGGTCGGTATCACACTCTGAATTCCCAGGTCCCAAAGTCCACACTGCACTGACCTCTCACTTTGTCCTTGGCATCTATGGGTTGATAATTCTGGAAATCGCCACAGCTGCTGGTGATCTGAAGTCCCTCCAGCCAACGGCTGGTCAGGCCATCCTTGGGCTAAGACCTCCAGCTAGATCGGGGCTGGGGTCTGCTCCCAGAGTGCTGCACTGGCCACTTCCTGCCAGCCTGCCGGGCTGTCCTCAGAGGGAGGTTAGCTTCTCTATGTCATTTTGTGGGTTCTATGGTTCCAAAATTTGTCTAGAGTAATTTTTCACATGAATTGGAGGAGGTGGGAGCCAGAGCTGCTGTGTTTTCTTTTTCAATGTAGCTAATATGGAAATATGTTTTGCATGTCTATATATGAATAATCAAAATCAAATGGCTTGCTGTCTAAAGAGAAGCATGAGGCACAGGATGAAGGCAGAGAATTTGGAACTCAAAATTTTTAAAAATAATTGTTGGGGTGGCTAGGTGGCGCAGTGAGTAAAAGTGCCAGCCCTGGAGTCAGGAAGACCAGAGTTCGGTTCCAGCCTCAGACATTTAACACACACACACAAAAACTAGCTGTGTAACCTTGGGCAAGTTACTTTAACCCCAATTGCCCTCCAAAAGGCAAAAAAAAATTGTTAAGAATTTTTATATGTTACTGGGAAATGTTTAACAAAATAAATAATTAAAAAAAAAAAGAAATGAGAAGTAGTTTTGGTGCTTCACTGCAGATCAAATACTGAAACTCACTATTATGAAATGTTAAATGTGACAAGTCAGCCAGGATGCCAGTTTTGGTGGCATAGGGTGAAGAACTCATAGTCAGAAAGACTTGAATTCCATTCCCATCTATGACACTTAAAAAGTTAATAAAATAAAACATTAAGAAATGTTTGACCATGAATGGGTCACTTACCCTTCCAAAATTCAAATTCCTTATTTGGAAAACGAGAGTAAAGAACAAGTCTTTCTTGGATGAATCAAAATGAGCTCACATGTAAAAACTCAAAAACCTTAAAGCACTAGATAAATGCTACCCACACTTCTGCCAATAACAATAACAAGTCAAATTTCCATAGAGTTTTAACCAATGGTAAGCTAGTAAATGTTTAACAACTCTGGGGAGGAAAAGAAATGTACAGACATTTTAAGTTTAATCTGTAATATTGACACTTTCTTAAATCTAGATCAGGGGTGGGGAACCTGCAGCCCTGAGGCCACATATGGCCTTCTAGATGCTTGGATGCAGCCTTTTGACGGAGTCCAAGTTTTACAGAATAAATCCTTTTATTAAGTGGATTTATTCTGTGAAGTTTGAATTCAGTCAAAGGGCCCCACTTGAGGGCCTAGAGGACCACATGTGGCCTCAAGGCCATGGGTTCCCCACTCCTGTTCTAGATCAACAAAATAACAAACGAAGCCCTGATTCATAATTTATGCCCATTTCAGAATTTAAAAGTTCTCACAATGAAAATTTAACAATTGGCTCTATTGAGATGGAGCTATTATCAGCATATTCCTTCTTTTAAGGTTTGTAGAGCACTTTCTTCCAACACCTCTAGGCGGTTACTAGGGTGTAATGTAATACCAAGCAAAGGCAACTTCCCAGGTTCAAAATACCAGCATAGGTGCTCTCTATTTTATTCAGTAACAAACCCAGAACAGAGAAGATCAAAACATGACATCATTCAAAATACAGCATTTACTAAGTGTGATTAAATCATCTCCAAGGCCTACCCCACCCCAGGACTTTCCAATCATTCAATCAATTACAAAGTCTCTGTTCCAAATACTTCTCCACCCGTAGGCTATACCTTAATTAAGTCCACCACAAAGCCCCTCTTCTCAAATGGAGATTAGTTTCCAAACATAAGTAAAATACATTCATTTGCTCAACCATAGAACACAAAAAGGTCAAAAGTTCCCCACCCCTGGATCACAATTGAATCTACCCCAGAGTTACATCAAGTTTAAACACAGCACTTAATACCCAAATGGAGGTCTTTTCTTCATCTTGACACGAGGCAAGTTCTCAGCAATCTTAGTTCCTGGGGAGACAAGGCTTAGCAAGGCCATAAGATACATTGCCAGTCCCTTCATGAATTTATCCTCTGTCTGTAGAA
>NW_027187349.1:6043202-6055635 GCF_028583685.1 Petaurus breviceps papuanus
CACCAGTGGACAGTATTCATTCTGTCTGCCGGACAGTCTCCAGACCCCTGCAACAACAGTACTGTCCCTCACCAGTGGACAGTATTCACTCTCAGTACTGTCCCTCACCAGTGGACAGTATTCACTCTCTGTCTGCAGGACAGTCTCAGGCCTTCTTAACCAAATGCCAGGTTCCAGGACTTCTTCAACAGGACAGTCTTTCACCAGTGGACAAATCTGGCAAAATAACATCAAAACAGACAGACAAAGTACCAGCAAAACAGCCATGTCTCCTCAGTCCTTGGCAGCTCAGGGGGCAGGTCTCAAAAGTCCAGGGCAATTCAAAGCGGCCACCAGCAATCTCTTAGTCTCTCCCTCTACACGAGGTGCTGCTTCCAAAAAGAACTTCCGCCTCTCTCTTGTCTCTCCAAATCTACGTCACCAGCTCCTCCCAGTCAGGACTTTCTTTTCACATCAAAAAGTCCATCCCACAGGTGGGATTAACAAGCTCTGGGTTTTAATACAATCAATTTGAAAACCAAGCCAATACAGGGGAATCTTTAATTGCCATTACTATCACATAGGGCATGGTATGTCATACTCCTTTTGTAGAAGAGGAAACTGAACCTCCCCAAGATTCAGTAACTTGCCCATGACCACAGATCTAGTAAGTGTCTGAGACAAGATTTGAACCCAGGACTTCCTGACACTAAACTTTTTACTACTTTGACACACAGTCTAAATACAATGGAGATGGGCATTTAAGTAATAATAATCATAATAAAAGATGCATTAGAGGAAAAGCATAATAGGTGTACATCATTTTATATTGGAAATGTTGATTCACTTCCTAGAATCCCTTTGTAAGCAGTATTAAGATATCTTAAAAGATGCTTTTAAGGAAATCATATTCAAGAAGTATAAACCTAATCCAATACTTCAATATTTGGTAGGTTTGGATCCTTGGCTAATCTTCAAGGGACTCCAAACCTTTCAAACATTCATCATGATTAAAAAATAAGGTTCACATATAAATCAATAGCTTCTTCTGGTGGGAGCTTTATGGAGTTCAATAAATCACCAGGAGCCAAAGAGTTCACTTGCTATATGGGGGAGGAAAAGTCAAAATTCCTCCAGCATGCAGTGAGCCAGTCTTTAAGACTCAGGACCTGAAGTGGTTCATCCTAATCTTTTTATCTTTATTATTTTTTATTTCCCTCTTCCCTACACAAATGAGCCATCTCTCATAATAGATTCTAAAAAGAAAGGGAAAAAATTGCAAAATCAATAGACACATTAATCGCTGCTGACAGTACATCCAGTATTACACACCCACAGTTCCTGACTTCTGCAAAGATAAGAGGGAGGTATTCTTTTTTCTCAAATTGTTTCTAGAGCTAAACTTAGTCATCATAATTGCATAATATTCGGTTTTATTTTGGGTTGTTGGTTGGATTTTTTTATGTATGTAATGTTGTAGTCAAGTATATATTATCCCTGGTTTTTCTAACTTCACTCTACATCAGTTCATAAGTCTTCCCATGTTTCTCTAAATTCTTTATATTTATCATTTCATACGGCACAATGTTATTCCATTATATTTATGTGCAACAATTTGTTTCTCATTCTAATATTTGTTTCTAGTGCATTGCAACAACAGTTAATTAAAGGAAAAAATAATTAGAATGGAAAACAAGGGTATACTACAGACAGAAATCTGAAAGAAATAATAATGTGATCAGGAATCACAAGTCAAATAAAATTAAATGCCAAGATTACCTAAAGTTATGGTTTTATATCAAGAATGATCAATGGGGAGAAAATTTGTAACTCAAAATCTGGTGGAAACGAACGATGTAAATCAGAAGTTAATAAAGCATTAAAAAAAAAAAAAGAATGATCACCTAAAGGCTTATCCTAAAGCAATATGTTTCTGCTTTTATCAAATGCCTGAGGATGGAAAAATATCAATGAGTATGACAAAATTATGAACATCTAGCATTATGCAAATATTTTAGATGAGCTACCATCACATATAAAACCACCTCTGAGATAACTATTGAGAATTGCTTTTGCCTGAGGTCTCAAGCACTAAAACTTCAAGAGACTAAAAATACATTTCTTAGCAAAACTTCCCTCTACAAACACATACCCAAAATGAGACAAGCTTTGTAAAAAACAGAGAAAGCAAATAGGCACTTAGGAAATGCTTCATCATTGCCCCCATTTGACAAAGCTTTTCGACACAAGGATTTTTTTTTTAAGAAAATAATGCATAAATAAAAAGGATTGTTGTTAGGTCTCCATACATGCACATGAACAGATGTGTCTCAACTAAATGGGAAAGAACACACAATTGAGTATACTCAAGGAATTGGTTTTGTCTATATCATGAAAAATAAATAGCTGATGTGACAGACTTTTTTTTCCCACTTTTTAGCAAATGTATTTCCATGTCATTATGACAATGCCAGAGTGAGATCCATCAAGAAATGCCAAGGATAAACTTGACAACATCTTTCCTAGAAATAATTTCTTGATAAAATATTCCTTCTATCCACCCTACCACTTTGGTGCTGTTCATACTCCCCCTCTTAAATGACATTATTATAGTACTATAAACAATTTCTCTTTTATTTAAAGGTTCCTGTCATTTTATATTACACCCAGTTAGTGGATTTTAAATTATAAACATCTAAAATGAAGCACTGCCCTTCTATTCTAACCTTTATATACAATGTTTCCTTCTCCTTTTCCCCCTCTGATCATGGGAAATTTAGTCCATTTATATACTGAATGAATATTAATCAGAAGAGAAAAATATACTAGTTGTGAGTTACATTCTGTCTAAAGTAATTTACCATTCACTCAGTATTACTTATTTCATCAATCACTTAGTTTCACACAATAAGATCTTTCTTTTTTCAACCTTTTACAATGAAAAGTTTTTGAAAAATGGAATAATTTTAATTTCTCCATATTTTATTAAATTAATTGCTTAAGCATTTTAGTCTTTTAACCATGCTTTTATTCATTTTAATGTTAATTTTAATGTACACTGAGTTTTTTCCAATAAGAACTGCAGAACCTAAATTACATTTATTATAGAAGGATCACTGGTTAATTTTAAGTGAATCTTATTTTAAATAAAATGCAATTAATTTGCACTGGTTACAATATGCTCTAGAATTGTGGAGAGCTTCTTGGTTCAGACAAATCAAAAGAGTTCAGATTAATAACATAATACAGGGAAAAACAACAAGTGAAAGAAAAGGGTTAATTGTTAAGACATATGCAACTGCATGTATAGCACAATGAATTGGACCAAAAGTATATACATCTTGGAAAGGCACTATAGATAGTGGATTTTATTCAGACTCTAGTGAAGGAAATGAATCAGATGAATTATGTCTGCGAAATTGTGCTTCGCTATCAAAGAATCCATAGTGTAAATGACCCAAAAAGTGATGCAGAGACATATGGTGAACACAAGTAGCATGACAGCAATGATTACTTAAATGGAAGAAATGATATAAAATATAACTAGCAAGCATTTTTAAGTATCAATTATGAGAACAGTTCTTAACACTGGGATATAGCTACAAAAGCAATATTATCTGCCCTCAGGGAATTTACAATTTATTGTTCACAATTCAACACTTCATTTCTGGCCCCCTCCACCAATCTCATGGATTCCCTAGTTTTCTTCTAAGATCAGCTCACCCACCATGTTCTCTAAATGCCCCTGTATATATTTTGTATGTTTTAGATGTACATATATGTATGAGAACCAACATGACTTTGTGACTTTGAGGAGTTCATTTTGGAATTCCCTTTATCAGGAAAATCATAGCCCTGTCCTGGTAATAGGTCCATGTCATCTACCCAGATTGAGTTCCTAGAGGGCAGAGATTATTTCATATTTATCTTTGCATTACCAGTATCTGGCATAGCTAGAACATGACAATAACATAATAAATGCTTATTTTTAATTGATTGATTAATTGATGGATTAGAAAAATAAATAGGTTTGTCAGATAAGAGTAAGAAATGATAAGTGGACAGCTTGACTGTTGTAATGGTAACCAAAGAAAATCCTAAGATTTAGAGGAAAGTCTATGGAAGGGCATAGACTATGAATTAAATTAGGTGAAAAGGCAAAGATAGAGGTTATGATCAGCACCACTGGAGAGAAAGAGTATGTGTTATCTCATAATTATGGATCCACTGAAAACTTAAAAGGTAAGTTTTATTTCATACAAAATTCCATAAAAGAACATAAAATAATCTTAATTCATATCTTCTTAATGGCAGGGTGAAATAAGAGAATGAGGATTCTGAATGAATTCTCTTATCCAAAGAGGTTATTAAGTTTTTCTAAAAGACTATTTGCTCTAGGCATAAAGTGCTCTACCTCTTATATTTATATATGCCACCTTTTTAAAAATTTAAACTTTCAATTCAACTTCCCTCTCTGTTCTTATCCACTACAATGCTTTGGTGAAGAGTAGAGAACAGAAAAAGGGAAAACCCCAAAATATAAGAGAGTAAGCAAACAAAAAAGTATGTAGACACAAGCTATACCCATGTTTATCTTATGTACCTTTTTAAAAAATCCTAAGAATTGGACATGACTAAAATAACTGAACAACAACAAAAGGAAGGAAATCTCTTTGTAATAATTTCAGATGATTTATCCATTCTCTCCTCCTTCACTCTAGTCTCATATAATGAGGTGGCCCTCTTTTTACCAAAGCTAATTCTCCTCCACGCTCAAGTGAAGTGGACTCAGGGCAAAAACCCGTGGGACTCCTAACAGGTTATGACCTGGATGAAGAAGATCCAGCAAAGAAGACTAAGAAGGAGTAGTCAGGTAGGTAGGAGAAGAACCAGGAGAAAGTAGTAATAGTGAAGTAGTATAGAGTTTAAGTAAATTCAGGCTGAAGCTCAGCTTCCTCTTCTGTAAAATAAAGAGGCTGGACTACATGATCTTCAATATGATGTCTTCTATGTTGCTAACTAAAAGTAATGAATCTTTAATAATGGAATTTCTAGTAGTGTGGCAGGTATGTGAGAGAGGATTCAGGGCCGGAGGGTCCTTCCTGATGCCTCTTAAAGCACAATATGATTACCTACTCTAGACTTAAGACAGACTTGACATGAGGATGACTTCTGCACAAGAGATATACTCATAGAAAAGATTAGTCTAGAACTAAAAATCAAAGCTCATTTGACACCTCTGGGCTTTTCCAAAGTCAAATGTTATCATTCTTCCTATAGCTAGCCTGTTCACACAAGCTCAGTAAAGCCAGGTAACATCACCATCAGATTGTTACTATCTATGATATAACCAGGTTGCAACAGGAAGGGTTTTCAGTGATCTAGTAGGTAGCATTCTTAGTAAACCAATGTTTGAACTTTATCCTGCTACTAAGTTAATTATTTTCATGTAATCGAGTAAAAGATATATTTTGGCTATCACCTCAAAAGCATAAAATGTTTGGTTCGCTCTTTCTGTAGATATTTTTGCTTCAACTTTTTTTTTTGCTATTACCAATTTTTCAGTGTATGTTTCTCAGTAGCATTATATCATCTACCTCCGGATGCCTCAGTGAAATGTTTATGTAATGCAGAGTACTGTATTCAAACAGTCTTTACAGTTTTAAAAGTTGAAACTACCCATCTGGTGCTCAAGACTATGCCAACTGTTAAGCTTTGAATTGATAAAGATTCACAACATAATGCTAATTCTCTTATTATTCCCACAGAAAAAAAAAGGAATGGAAAGTACATGTCAAAAAAATCTGAAAGTGATTGATGCCTGCCACCTCACAAGACTGTCTCTGATACTTAATTTCAACTGATGACTTCAGACAATGCCAACTTTAAACTTAAGCCAAAAAAAGTGTGTAATATAGATAGATATACATATATGTATATGTGAGTGTGCATATATATATATGTATATATATACACATAGAAAGAGAGAGAGAGAGAGATTTATAGGCATTAGCAGGTGTTCCTGATTTCCCTACCAGCAAACAATAGGTTCTAATCAAAGGCAAAAGGAATCACTCTTTTTTGTGAGTATGAGTCTCTGCCTAGAAAACTCTAAAGTAAAGGAGCTGAATTGTTTCAGAATTTGTGGGAGAAAGATTCATCTAAAATATTATCAACTAGATCTCTCAGTTTCCAAATTCTATTTCTATAGAGATTGTTTAAAAGCTGTGTGTGTGTGTGTGTGTGTGTGAACATGTACACATCAAGATTACCAATGCTAGACACCAGTTGATCAAGCTGGAATCAATAGTGCAAACTGATAACTGTTATGAGTTGCCTTGAACAATGGAAAAAACAGTGGAGTGAGCAGAATTCCACTGTATAAGAAGGGGTCATATTTAAACAGACTATGAGATCTGGAAGAGACCTTGATCATAAAATTCCCAAGCCTCATTTTACAGATGAGGAATTTGCCAGTATGTAATAGAGCTAGTGGATGACAGAGCCTGGATATTAATGCAGCTCTTTTGAGGTCAGATACACTTCACTTTGGAGGATATTTTTGAAGGTGGTTGTATTAGTGCTATTGCTCCTTAAAATCACCTAAAGGTCTAATATAATGGAATTGTGCTTAGCTGGTTTTGTTAACAGAATACAAATGTAAGGATAAATTTAACAGATGACTTTACAGTGATTAAAATTACCCCTTACTCAATTGTTGTGTTATACTTTGTACATTTATATGATTTAAGCTTAATGTTCCCATAAACTACTTAAGCACAAGTTAACAATTTTATTGAAGAGTCTTGTAGTAGACAGAGAACCAGCCTCAAGTTGGAAGAACTGGTTTCAAGTTGTGCCTTTGATCCAAACTGGCTGTGTTTTGCAGTCAACTCATAGCAACTTGTGGGAGCTGATCGATAAAATCTTTTAAAATATGTGTTTATACAACAGAAATTCCCAAACGCTACAAAACATGGCTTGATTTATTGTTTTGTTGATTGTCCAATCATAATAAGATTTTTTAAATGTAAATATTATGGGTTAAACTTAAAGGTGAATCTTACACTTTGTTTTTGGAGAGTCAGTCATTAAACAAATGCAAGCACACACCTGTGTTATGTTGGGCAACTTATGTAATCTCTTGAAGCTTCTACTAACTGGAGATGTCTACAAATTGAAGAAAAGGTGAATATATGTATCAGCAAATATTTCACTGAGAGCTCTTTATAGTAATGAAATCAAAATGGCTAAAGAAGAATTCTTAAAATATAGATTTAGTAATAGTTACCAGTACTTAAGGTTCTATACATAAATTCTGTGCTAGGCAATGAGGATACATGCACACAAGAAGAACTCAATGTTTGTTGAATAAATGACCAGACCCAAGATACTAAGAACTATAATTAATCACCTAAACAAATACTGTTTCACAATTTTGAATAACTGCTACCTTTGGAAATATACATATGTATATATGCACATATGTATAGCTAGATACATAGAATAGTTACACAGATAGATAAATGTATGTAAAATGTTTAGCAAAATACCTAGCACACCATAGGCACTATGTAAATGCAAAAGACGATGATGATGATGATATTATGTGTGTATCTATCAAGCTATTGGGGCCTATCTCCAGATGTCCTAAACTATATCTTGCCCCTGGACCAGATGACTCCATAGGAGTGAGTGAGGCTGGTGACTTTGCAGAGCCTTCCACTTAAATCCAATTCACTTGGATGTCATGGTTCTCTGCAAGAACAAAGGACACGCAATGCAGGAATGAATAAATAAGGAATGATTGAGCTGTATTTCTCACAAACAATTCCCAAAGAATTTACAATTTTAAAGGTAAGGTGGAGAATATGCATAAATATCTATGGCTCTAAGAATGTTGAGATAAGTGGCAAGGACAGGTTTAGGCAAAAGTTTATGAGAAATTTAAAGAGGAAAAGATCACTTTGGGGAAGGGTTAGAGAATAAGGGAGTTCAAGGAAGGGAAAGGAGGACTTCAATAGATAGACATGGATTGGGGGAAAAGGAGTCCTTTTGAGGCAAGAAAGATGCTAAGAGAAAAGATGTAGGGATAAAAGAAGACAAAACAAACACAGAGAAGTTTGACAAACAAGTTTGACCAGAAAACAGAGAGATAAAAATGCAATAGCTCAAGTAAGTCTAAAAATGTAGAAGGTTACAGGATAATAGAACTAGAGCCAGAATGGACCTTTAACAACATATGGTCCAAATCCATCATTTTAAAGATGAGGTTGATTAAGGCCAATCAAAGTTAAGTGACTTTCCCAAGGTCACACATACAGGATAAATCAAAGCCAAAATTTGAACTCTGGTTGTTCCTGATAAATCAGTTCTCTTTCCTCTGCACCAGGCAGACGTCCTTAAATTCCAGGATCAGGAGTTTATATTTCATTTGGTAGACAATGGGAAGCCCTTCATGTGTAACAGAATGAATACTGAACTTAGAGGACAAAGACTAGGATTCAAATCCTAGCTCTGCTACTTAACTACCACTACATTAGGACTGTCAGTTTGCTCATCTCTAAAATTAGTTTCTTAGACTGAAGGTGCCTAATTCTAGTTCTAAATCTGATTGTTCCAAGGTTTCTAAGCACAACAGTGAGATAATCAGAGTAGTATGGGATAACATTTATTTGGAAAGTATGAAAAATAATTGGTAAGGATATAAATTGATCATAATAGTGTGAAGGAAAAATACTGAACACATTTAATGTAGGAAAATCACAAAATCATAACATTTTAGTAAGAAGGAAACTTAAAAATCATTCAATGTAATACCCTCATTTTACAAATTTTACAAAATGAGGATTAAAGAGATTAAATTATGGGCCCAAGGTAACACAGTGGAGAAAATAAAATAGGATCTAATTCATTATCTTAGAGCCCAGTGTTCTTTCTCTTGTATTCAGGGTTTCTTAACCTTCTTTGGGTCACTAGAGTGGACTTTGGCACTCTAGCGAAGGTTTATGGACTCCTTGTAAGAATAATATTTTTGGGGCGGCCAGGGAGCACAGCAAGTAAGAGCACCAGCTCCAGTGTCGGGATGACCTGGGGATCGAATCCCAGGCTCAGACACTTAGCACCCACTCAGAAACACCTGGCCGTTCAACCTTGAGCAAGTTACTTAACCCCAATTGCTTAGGGGCAGCCAGGTGGCTCATCGAGTAAAAGCACCAGCCCCAGTGTCAGGATGACCTGGGGATGGAATCTGGGCTCAAAATACTTAGCACCACACCCAGAAATAACTGGCCTTGTAACTTTGAGCAAGTTACTTAACCCCAATTGCTTTAAAAAAAAAGAATAATATTTTTAAAAGCATAAAATGAAATACAGAAGATTGTGGAGATCGATTATACTGAATATATATTACATACATATATTATATATATGTGTATATATATATATATATTAAAAGAATATATTTTTTAAAAAGCAGTTCACACAACCTTGGTTAAAAAAAACTTTTGGCCTATACCATGTTTTACTGAATTCACATTCACTTGGTAAAACAGTTTGAATTTATGAATGCAAAAATTCTACATAAAAAATGTGGAGTGTTGGTAATATTCATCTCTAGGTATGAAGAGACAGACAGGTTTGGGTCCCTGCTCTGCCACTAACTAACTAGACCTCAGACAAGACAGTTCATTTCTGTGGGACTTAATGTCATTGGCAAAATGAAGGTTGAACCATATGCTTTCTAAGGTCTCTTTCAATTCCAAAATTCATGATTTTATGCAATACAATTCTGTTATGTTCAAGTAGTACTATTACTTTAATTGCCTAAAAAAGTATGATCCTCTTTGGATCATTGGGGAATTACTTTCATGAATAAGCAAGAGTGATTTGTAATTAGGATATGAATGTCAATTGGTTTTATTGAAATAGACACTTCAAAACTACTTCAGAGCACTTATTCTCTTACAACAAAACCTTTTAATCTTGTTTATGCCATTATTTACTTAGCAAAGCTCCCAATTTTCCCCCTCAGATAGCCCAGAGGTAAAAGTCAACACATCTCATTTCAACTGCTTTGTACTTATAGGACTTGGCAACAAACCAGGAATTAACACTCAAAGTCAAGAATGTTTCAAATATTCAAAAATTATACAGAATGTGCATTTTGGGCCCTTTATTCCATCTGTGAAACACATCTTTCAGTGTAGCAACTTGTCATTGTTGTTGAGCCACTTTCTGTCAAGTCCCCATGACCCCATTTTCTTGGCAAAGATACTGGGGTGGTTTGTCATTTACCTTCTCATCTCATTTTACAGATAAGGAACCAAAGCAAGCAAACAGGGTTAAGTGACTTACTAGTAAGTATCTGAGGTCAAATTTGAACCCAGGTACTCCTGAGTCCAGGACTGGTGCTCTATCCACATTCCACCTAGCTGCCCCATAGCAACCTGTCACACAGACCAAACACCTAGCTCACCTCTGATTCATCTGATGCTCAGTAAACTATATGTCTTTGGTACTACTGTATGTGATTAAACAACATAAATTCTGGTTTTAACTGGGCTGCTAGCCAACTTCATGAAGACTAACATACTGGTCCATGGGTCAATGGATTGGCCCATGCTTAGCACACAGTAGGTACTTAATAAATGTTAACTGAACTGAGCTTAGGAGTATTTGCTATATGCAATTCCATATTGACACTCAATGAACAGCCCACACTATTTTCCAACAGTAAGTCATAAGTAAATATATTAGATAAAGAGGAAGAGGGACAAAAAGAAGGGTAAATAACTGCCCTGCCTGTATCTAACACTCTTGAAGAGAAGCAACACAGAGAATCCTAGTCTCACTGGCAGCTGCAATATCAGCGGGGCTTGATCCATCATCATTACTTGCTGGCCTCATACTGCCTGTTGTGACACTTGTGTCGAAGAAAAACAAACTGGTAATTGGCCCTAGATAATAGAAAGATACAAAGGAAATGGAAGAATGCCGTGGAAAAATTACCAAAAGGAATTGAAAATAGGACTTAGGAGACTACCTTAATTGAACCAGGATTGAAGAATATTTTTAAAGAAATATTCTTTCATTACTAGTCTAGTATATAAAGTAACTCAAACAACCTTAACAAAACATTGCCTAATTGAAGCCCTTTGGCAAACTGCTTTGATGAATATTTAAGAATAATTTGTAATGATCGGACCAATTGTACATAGATTTCCCTAAAGTGCTTAAAAACTTGGTAGGAAAGAGAAAAGCTGAGGAATAATTTTTAAAGTCATTTTCATCAAGATAAGATCTTTTACATAGAGAATGCTGTAAATGCAATAAAGTCTTCTCATTTTGTGATGCTGCCATTCCATGCTTTGGGTTCTTACTGCATCAACTTGGTCTAATCCTTTTAAAATTCAACCCTTTAAAATGATGCCAGGCTAAACAGCTCCTGTACAGTGCCATTCTGCTATTTAAGACAAGTGTCTTGAGGATGATTACAAAAGCAAACCAATGTTGCAAGATCTAAAATGAGGGAGGAGGTGGGAGAGGGGAGGGAAAGAATTCTTCCAAATAAAACTTAGTCCACTGGAAAATTAAGTGATACTCTTATAGTGCCTGGGTTCCCTGGATAAAGCTATCAAAGTTATCACATGTTCTATAGATTCTATCTGCTAAAATTATAGCTCATAAGCACCAACTGACATGGTTCCCTTTAAGAATCAGCCAGGGGACAAAATTAGTTCAAAGAAAAGATATTAAAAAAAATGGCATAGTAAAAAAAATTGTTTAGTTTTTAAAAAATTTTAAATGGGGGGGGGGGCACTAGGTGGCACAGTGAACAGAGACTTGGCCCTGAAGTCAGGAGGACCTGAGTTCAAATGTGACCTCAGACATTAACTAGCCATGTGTTAATATAATGCCAAGGAAAGGCAACTTCCCAAGGTTCAGAATACCAGCATAGGTGCTCTCCATTTTATTCAGTGACAAACCAAGAACAGAGAAGATCAAAACATGACATCATTCCAAATACAGCATTTACTAAATGTGATTAAATAATCTCCAAGGACTACCCCACCCCAGGACCTTCCAATCATTCAATCAATTACAAAGTCTCTGTTCTAAAAACTTCTCCACCCCTAGGCTATACCTTAATTTAATCCACCACAAAGTCCCTCTTCTCAAATGGAGATTAGTTTCCAAACATAGGTAAAGTACCTTCATTTGTCAATCACAGAGCACAATAAGGTCAAAAGTTCCCCACCCCTGGATCACAATTGAATCTACCCCAGAGTTACATCAAGTTTAAACACAGCACTTAATACCCAAATGGAGGTCTTTTCTTCATCTTGACACCAAGGCAAGTTCTCAGCAATCTTAGTTCCTGGGGAAACAAGGCTTAGCAAAGCCACAAGATACATTGCCAGTCCCTTCATGAATTTATCCTCTGTCTGTAGAA